>NW_027284142.1:12500-35000 GCF_046629955.1 Centroberyx affinis | reverse complement strand
ATTAATAAATGGTAAATTGATAGTTAATTAAACTTTAGTTAATCGTTATTTTACTGTTAACAAACAATGAAATGATCATTAATAATGTTAACCATTTGTTTATAAATCATATATTGTATCATAGCTTTTTACCCTTTTTACCGTCTCTTATCAGCTATGATACAATATATCATTTATAAACAAATGATTTTATATTACACAAACTAATGATAAAATAACATAAATTATAGCATTACTAATAATTAGTAAACATTATTAATGATCATTTCATTGTTTGTTAACAGTAAAATAACTATTAACTAAAGTTTAATTAACTATCAATTTACCATTTATTAATGATGGTTATTATAAAGTGTTACCGTTTATTTTTATTTCTGTGTCATGCCAAACGTCTGGCCCATCCCACATGGGATTACAGGACACCACCATTTAAAAAAAAACATACATCTTCCGGTGATACATATAAGAGCAAAAAAATAAATAAATAAATTACCACATTATAAAGTACTACTATATTCTTTCAAATAACATATTTGAAATGATAGGTTTCAAATGAACAGTACACTGAAAAGAACTGCTACAAACTTACAGTTTATCTTGATAAAGAGCTTTTTTTCTCATCCCCCAGGCTTTCTCCAGGTAGCTCATTTAAATGTTTCATAAGCGAACAGCCAACTCAATCTTTGTGCATCATCCATATTTACAAAATCAATATCTGTTTTTATCTTACTAAACAAAGTATTGCGCAGTTCCCAGTAAAAAGGGCAATAGAAAACAAAGTGAAACTCATCTGTAAGCGAAATATTTCCATATTTGGCTCCTGGCACCGGTTGGATCGACCGGCTCAGGTGAACTGGGATCCAGTTCAAGACAGAGCTGGCTATCGTTTGGATTTTACCGAGTCCGGTGCCATTTGCGTTTCTTCTCATCGATCCGGTTCTTTATCGATTCCCTTAGAGATTCCTATTGTTCACATTTTCAGGGGTAAAAGACAACATACAGAGTTAACTTTGTTTTATACTCAAGACAGACATTTCTGTGTAGTTACTCCTGTCTCAGAACTACTTTTCTAAACAGCTATGGCTCATTTGGCATAATGCCTTACGTAACTGGCGGTCGAGATCACAGTATCATCGAGGAATCTTTAGTGCGGTCGCTTATCGATTCCGGTGAATTAAACAATTTGGAACCGGGACTAAACTGGAAGCGGTTCTTGATACCCAGTTCTAGTTCAAGACCTGGGGCCGGATTCACAAAACCCTCTTAAGAAAAAAAATCTTCTCAAGTGCCATTTTTTTCTTAACTTTAGTCTTTAAAAAAATTGGAAAAAATGCTATTCTCAAAAACAGTTCTTATATATTTTCTTAACTTTCTTCTTATGTTTCTTCCCAAGAAAAAACTTAGGAATAAATGGTATTCTTTAAATGAAAGTTCTCAAATTTGTTCTTGATTTTTTTCTTAACTTTAAGACGGCCCTTCACCTGTCTTAAAACTCCTACAGTGAAAAGGTAAGCCTCTAATATCATATATTTAAACACATTTTAGACAAATAGGTTATAGTTCAAAGTCTTCATAGGTTCCCCTACACCTAACATTAAGATGAACATTTATTGTAAAGCTTTATTTGGTGTAGGGCCAGGTAGGCCTCTGTCTCATGTCTGTTGAAAATAAGCTGCAAATTTTACAGTTACCAACAGCAACCAATGTTTAAATCTTTGCTCTAGTTGCCCTAAATCGGTTTTTCCCCAATTATTTTGTAGATGGAAGCACTTTGGGTTGCCTCCTAGCCTTGTCTCCTAGCCTCCTAGCCTTGTCTCCTAGCCTCAATGGCAGTAAGCCTAAAGTTTATTAACCAGAATTAATTCAGGCGCTATTATGAGAAGTTCTTAAGTAGGAAAATTAAAGATATTCGTAAGAAATGAGACTGTTACTAAGAAAATATTGAGGAATTGCACTTGCGAGCCTTCTTAAGAACTTCCTAAAATTTCCTCTTATGTCATTTCTTAAGATCTATCTTAAGAACACATTGGTGAATCCGGCCCCTAGTGGACTGTTTCACTCTGTTGAATGAAGAGTCAGGAGCCAGACCGACGTCTATTCCAGTCTTCTTCTTCTTATTCTTCGAATTATTACAGTCTGCACACCTTCGCCCCCTGGAGGCGACGAACTGGAATTTCAGCTCGCGGAACACAGTTGGTGAAAGAATCGAACATTTTATAAAAAATCAAATATTGAATTTTTCGCAATGGTATTAGTAAGTTAGCATTGAAATGTCGGCTATCGTGACCACGCTCATGAGAAGCGAGTGCACTAACCGACCGAATTCAGCACCGACATGCACCCACATCGACATCGCTGTTAACGACCAATTAGCGGACTGGCTGAAGCAGCGAGGAGTGAGGAGTGAGGAGTGAGGAGCGAGGAGTGAGGCGGTCAGAGTGTCCAGACGCCTCCCGCCGCTCCTCACTCACTCAGACTCTCATTAGGATGAAAGGACGTATCAGCAGAAAGCAAAGACTGCAGCCCAGTAATCAGCAGCAAATGGCCTGGACCCCTGACTCCGCCAAAGCACACGCACACACACACACACACACACACACACACACACACGCACACACACGGATACACAATTGCTAAGTAATCGACCGAGGTGAGGAGAGAAGAAAAGGTGTGACGCACAGGCTTTCTCATCGGAAAATTAGCCGCTGCTGATTCACACAAGCAGGGGCAATCTACCTGAAACTCTTACCACACACACACACACACACACACACACACACACACATGCCACACACACATTCTAGGCACATACAGTATCTTTAAGAGTGAATTCCTATGTCAAAGCTTCATCACAAACTGCTTTACAGAACATTAAAGAACAGAGATGACACACACATCTCTTTAACACTGCTAACAGCCACACAGTTATATGCACATAAACATGTTTCTACACTTTATGAAGTTTGCGTGTGTGTGTGTGTGTGTGTGTGTGCGTATAATGAGGCAGAAAAATGTGATGGGGCTGTCAAATCAACACTAAGGGACCCTGGACAGCTTTTTCACATTTTTTATGGAAGAGCAAAATAAGATCTACAAAACGAGGCACCTATCACTTAAATCGGAGGAAGAGTGAGGCAGCTATGGGTTGGCGGCTGTTTTGCTTTGCTGTGAAACATATTTTTGAGAAACTGCCTTTAAAGGTTTTATGCAAGGCTTCTCACACCTTCCTCACTGTACTGCTGCTGTGGTATCTGTGCATTCAGAGCTGCAGAGAGTGAGAAAGATATGAGCCATTGACAGGCAGTGGTGGAAGAAGTACTGAGATCTTTTACTTCAGTAAAAGTAGCAATACAACAATGTAAAGATACTCCATTACAAGTAAAAGTCCTGCATTCACAATCCTACTTAAGTAAAAGTACATAAGTATTGGCAGCAAAATGTACTTAGAGTATCAAAGTAAACGTACTCATTATGCAAACTGTCCCCATTTAGAGAGTTATATTTCTCATAAATTATTGGAATATTAATACTGATTTATTGACATACATGTACATGTAAGCCGCATTTTAAAGTTGTCAACGTGAAGCTAATCTTAACAATTTAGTTATACTTTTGGGTAGTCTAATCTATAACAATGCTATTTTATAGTTATTTTATAAAGATGATCAAATGTTTTAAATATAAAATATTGATCTGGAAAGTAACTAGTAACTATAGCTGTGAAATAAATGTAATGGAGTAAAAAGTACAATATTTCCCTCTAAAATGTGGTGGAGTATAAGTACAAAGTAGCATAAAATGGAAATACTCAAGTAAAGAAGTACCTCAAAATTGTACTTAAGTACAGTACTTGAGTAAATGTACTTCATTACTTTCCACCTCTGTTGACAGTGCTGTTACTGCAGTCACTCTGCCATGTTTAGAGATTGCGTTTGAATTTCCAATAAGGAAGGGTTTATATCTTCAAATTGCTCTGCTACCTCTAAATGCGGGGGGGAAAAAAAGAGAAAAGAGGATCTTGGTGAGCAGGTTGCGGTTCCTGAGTGCTGCATGATGTCACCGCTGACGCACAAGTCAACATCAATGGGAGCAATCATGTATTAATCACTGTGTGCGCACGTTGCGAGCAGCCTGATCACCAGACGTCCGTTCACCTCCTCCAGAGCCGAGCGACCTGGAAATCTTTTCACCGTCAATCAGCTGCCAGCAGCCAATCAGATTTGCCTAGTGATGTGATTTAGCTTCATGCAACAGGCAAACCGGCAAATTCAGAATGGAGAAGTTGATTCCAGCCGTTCAAAAGCCTTTCACAGTTCTCTACAAAAAACGACAGAAATAAACGTCTCAAAACAAATTTCTCGTTTATTTTCAAATGAACGCCGCCCAATTAGCGCTTGCAAGCTTGCTATGTTCACTCTTCTAAACAATTTAACATTATGACAACACCAGAGCGGTGAGAAATACACAATTTGCCTTTTCAAAGTCGCTCGCAGTGTGAACACGGGGTCAGACTCGTATAAAATCATAAAGACCTGAAGGAAAATTACACTCTAGGATAGTCTGTTATATATCATCAATCTGTGATGTTCAATTTTAGGGAACTCACTTTCCCTCAGCCTGCTTCATCTACTTCTACCTCAGTTAGTGATTTCCTCCATTTCCCAGAATGCTTTTCAACAACCCCCAGAGAAAGGGGTGAGAGCATCCATCAAAAAAAGCTAATGCTGCTCCGCTTGCTCAAACCCCCAACCTGTCTCTCTGCTGCATTGCATTCTGGTCTCTCTCCTGCTCCTGTGGGTGGAGAAACCGGTCTCTCTCCTCTTCTACGATGGATCTCTCCCTGTATGATTGTTGGACGTCTCTCGGTGCAAAATGGCGGCTCTAGAAAGAAGCCCTCGCTCTTTGATTCTGAGGGACTGACACCAAAAACCTGACGTTTACCTGCTGAGGTTTTACATCCTGAAACATTTTCTCATATCAAACTCCACTGGAGCTGCTGGAAACATCTGGAGGTGACGTCACCTCCTCTACGATTGGCCGGGTATCCACCAAGAAGAAAAATACACCAAACAACTAAATGGGTTTGCATTGTACGTCACCAATGGCAGTTTTTTAAGTGTTTTTGGGCAGAATTTCCTTTTAAGCTTGGCTTTACACTGACAATTGTTGAGGATCAGAATGGCAGTCTTACTTTGAGAGAGAATTCAGAGCAAAGATAGACGCTTTTCAACAGCTCAAGCATCCAGAGCATCAATTTACAGGTACAATTGTTCTGTGCAAAGATATAACGAGAGTACTTATCACTGAACACAAGGGACACACACACACACACACACACACATACACACAGATCATAGATTACTGCCTTACCTTCATAAGAACAGACTCGCTGAGTTTCTCTCTGTTGACGATCTTTATGGCAACTTTCTGACACGTGACACAGTGGACGCCCAGCTTCACAAGACCTGCAAATCACACACACACACACACACACACACACATAAAAGTTAAATAAATTCAGATCAAGTCATTTTTTCAAAGCTTGTTTGGTTCACGTTTGGGGAACACGGGACATTCAGAAATATCTGATGTGCACATGAAACTCAATTTGACAGAAGCGGCGGCAGGAGGGAGGGATCAAAAGAAGAACCGTGGATCTGAATTAATAAAATTACATTCAAGGCTTCGTTTCCCCTATCTTCCTCTGGGACGCAAATCAAATGGAGGAATGCGGAACGGCAAAGCTCCCTCAAAACCACAGCATGGGCTGCGTGGAGCCAGGTGATTATAAATATAGAAAACCTCACTGCTTCACAGGTAGCATGCACGACATCCCAAACAAGGACCCAGTGAGCAAATAAACAACGGAAAAACACCCAAGATGTTCTGGAGGAAAACTCACATTCAAGATAAACAAGACAACATGTCGTCCCCCACGAATGATGCACCGTTTGGGCCAATCAGCAACAAGACGCATCATCCCTCCAAGTTTCATTAAAATCAGTTCGGGGGTGTGGGAGTTATGGCCTTTCAAAGTTTGAGATGCTGACCTTTAAGTGAAGCTGCCTCATTAGGCCAATCAGTGTAATCTGTGAGGAGAGCTGGATGTGAGGAGCAAGTTTCGTGTCACTTGGACTTACAGTGCAGGAGGCAGGGCCTTTCAAAGTTTTACATGTATTTATATATGACCTTTAATTATAGCGCCCCCATCAGGTCAGCCAGTGTTATGTGTAATTCTAAACACCAGAACAGTCATCCCTGTGTCTCAGATATCACATTTGAGTTTAATAAAATTTTTTACCATAGAAGAGCCATTTCTGGTTCCACAAAGAACCAAGAAACCTTTTTGTTTGATCTTTGAAAGGATGCGCCTTCCCAGTATTTTGTTTGTGGTGCTAAGCCAAAGTCATATAAGTTCCAACGTTGAATACCCAAAGGTAGAAAGGTAGCACACACACAGATCTTCAGGACAACGTTGACTAATCTCAATTTCACCAATTTATCCTGGCCATGTCAACAAACATGCTAACGTTTCGGCCTAGTGGCCTTCATCAGAGCATGGAGGAAAATGGAAGTCATGTCATTTATATACAGGAGTTGGCAGGTGATTGTCTTAAAGGGTCACATGGTAATTAACTTCCTGAGGTCACATATACATCTTTTCTTCTTTGCCAGCACCATAGCTCCTGCATCACATCGCTAGCTTGCCTGGGAAGCTAAGCAGGTTTGGCTGTGGTTAGTCCTTGGATGGGAGACCACCTGGTGCTGGAAGTGGTGTTCTTCCCCCTGGTCTCGTGCATAATATCCCCAATGCCCCAGGGCAGAGACAGGGACTCTGTCCTGTGAGTGAGCACCGTCCTTCGGATGAGACGTTAAACCGAGGTCCTGACTCTGTGGTCAGTAAAGTTCCCATCGGCACTTATTGCAAGAGTAGGGGTGTTACCCCGGTGCCCTGGCAAAATTCCCAAACAGGCCTTCCTTCCATCATGGCCAACTAATCATCCCTCGTTACCTAATTGGCTCTTTCAGTCCTCTACTCTCCACTGAGATAGCTGATGTGTGGTGAGCGTTCTGGCGCAAACTGGCTGCCGTGCATCACCCAGGTGGGTGTTACACATCGGTGGTGGATGAGTTGAGTCCCCCCCCCCCCCCCCCCCCCCCCCCCCATATGTGAAGCGCTTTGAGTACCTAGAAAAGCGCTATATAAATGTAACCAATTATTATTATTATTCTTAACAATATGACAATGACTAAAAACAGGTGAAATGGTAAATCCCATACAATTTAACAGTTCTAACTGAGGTTACAGGTTTTGTGATATACATTCTATGTTTCCATATTTTGAAACTTGTTCAGAGGAAGCATTTGAAACTGAAATCATTATTCAGTCCAGCAGGTGTCATTGTGTTGAGTGTTGAAATCCAGTACATCTCTCTCAGAGAGTAGTTTTGGTAGATTGCCCCCTCTGGCTGGAGAAGTTACATGCTCAAATCCAATAAAGTGCAGAGTGGCTGGAGAGCCATGGTTGGCTTCATGATAGTGAGCTGGCAGGTGATTGGCTTAAAGGGTCACATGGTAATGTGGACAAGCATATGTTGGACAAACAAGGAGAGCACTCAAACAACGAATCTCAGAACATAAAACAGCCATTCGCACAGGGAACATGGAATATGCCGTTAGCATGTTTGTTGACATGGCCAGGATAAATTGGTGAAAATGTGATAAGTCAACTTTGTCCTGAAGATCTGTGTGTGTGCTACCTTTTTACCTTTGGGTATTCAACGTTGAAACCTTTTTGTTTATCTGCCCTTGTATAGCCTCATTTGCAATTGCTCAATATATATTATGGAGGAGTTTGGTTATTTTCCACATTTATGCCATCACCCACCATCCAATAACTAAGAATTAAGAACTTTTTAACATTAGATATTAAAAGGTTCTTAAAAGGTTCTTTGTGGAACTAGAAATGGTTCTTCTATGGCATCACTCCGAAGAACCATTTTTGGTTCCAGTTTGCAGCTTTATTTTTCTAGTGCCGCCATTTGGCCAAACAATATCATTTTTTAAAGTGTGAAAGACAGTGCGAAGAGGTGTCGTTTCCATGTTTCATCAAACCAGACCAGCGGTGACTGAGATTTCACCAGAGAGAAATCATGTTTGACATACAGAAGGACACAGCCTGATCCATAGTCCCCCAGACCTCCCATTTTAATCGCATGGGGGACAATGAAACACCCCACATCATTCAGAAGGGACTGACACACACATTTCCTCTCCGCCAGCAGGTTCCCCATTAATGCAGAAGTTCTGCACAATGCACCACAGACGTCAGTGTTTCTTTGCTTATCCACACACAGCCAAGCTATTCTTGATCAGGACGTTTATAAATAGCAAAACTTCACAAGTTTGTCCTCAAATGTCCCTTTGGGTTACAAGATGTAGGGAAAACAAATCTGAAAGCCTGCATCTCTGAAAAAACACAAGTACAACAAGACGTCAGGACTGGAACTGGCCTGCAGTGGCTCAGTCCGTCGCCATAAGCATCATCATACATGTCGGATCCATGTACTGGAATCTTAACACTTTGTGGTTTAAGTAACTGGTATAGAAGTCCAGTGTATAATTATTCATTGGCCATGTTTACATGCACATCAATAAAGTAATTATAATGCGATTAAGGCAACAGTGCACGTAAGGCAGGACCCATGTAAACACCACACTCTGATTATACTAATGAGATTATGCTCTTAGTCGAGGTAAACATGAGTAAGGTAACGTGGAGTTCTCCCATTTTATTTGCATTAACACCAGTTAGGACATGTTTACACCTTAGTCGCATTCCTTGAACTGTGGTCAAGTTGCGCCCAAGCGGCCAAAACCAGCAGCAGTTCCTCTAACATCCGCTAGAGTCCGGCTCCAAAAAGACTCCAAACCGCCCAACCGGACAACAACCCAACTTCTGATAAAAATATAAAGTCAATACATTTTTCCACAAGAGGTTATGGTCTCAGTAGCTAATTTCATTTATACCATGGTCTGGGTGAATACTCGATTCTGATTGGCTGCAGGGTGTTCATTAATTCCTGTTATACCATGGTCTGGGTGAATATTCGATTCTGATTGGCTGCAGAGTGTCCATTAATTCCTGATAATGGACACCTACTAAGTAGTTCCAGTGAAACTGTCTGTTCACCGTTCTAAATGAATGCGCTGGCTACGTAGCATCAGCCTGCATCTAACATGAGTAACAATAGCAACAGGGACGCAGTCAAAGCCTCCGTTTACTCCGTTCATTTGTTCGTGAAAATCTTGATATTGATTTGGGGACAATGACATGGCTGGATAGCTAGCTAGTCTTGTTGTTAAACATACTGTCAAATTATATTTACTGTTTGTCAACCGTACGCAATGTTATTGACTTTGAATGTTGCTAGCATAACGTTAGCTTTCTGGCTCCTAGCTGAGCCAAAGGGTTCTATGAGCTGAGCGGACGAGAAATATCTCCTGCTGCCAAGTCGTATCTAAGGTTCGTCCTATTTACTGGAGTAGTGAACAATGTTTCCATTGCATAAGAACCTTATGGGATGGTAATGATTGTTCCAGGTATTAGTCAAACCCTCAGGTGTTACCAGGGAAACTGAGTTCTGGCTTGTGAAAAACTTTAGATTTTGATTACATTTGATTACTGGACCAAGATGGCGGCAGAAGGAGTCACAGAGTCTATGTTACATGTGCTGCGAGGATGGATTTGTCAGAACAACTGAACAATTTTGGGTCCACTGAAAAACACTGAAGGCTGTGATGAACAACATGATGAAGTACTGCAGAGCCATGGCTGTATTCATTTTGGCAAAATTTGGCAGGAAACAAGTTATTTTTTTCAACAAAAAAAACCCTCCCATTCCCACAGTTCTCTCTGGATAATCGAGTTCTTCATCCATGTAAACAAGATTATTTTGGGGAGTTGTCAAATAGTGGAGTCATGTAAACAGCTGAATCAGAATATTGCCTTACTCGCAGTATTGGCAATAGTCGCATTATAGTGCGCATGTAAACAGAGACATTATATTATTCAGAGTTAGTGTTGGTGAATTTATACTTTCATTGTATATACAGTCTACTGAAAGAGCACTAGTGTATTTCTCTGTCAGTTTCTTCACTGAGGTCAGAAGAAGCTGTTGAAATACTAATGTCTCCTGAGAATCCACTGTTTCATAGCTGTACTGAGGTCAGAAGGAACCTTTATCAAATATAAATGTTTAGTGATGAGGAATTGTTTCTTTATGGGTTTGTTATTTCCAAAGGAAGTAGAATGACTCCCTGCTTAGTGATACTGGTTACATATTATTATATATAGGTGGTTTCACTGCCTGTCACTCTGTCTGGTCTCCTGCTGTATCCTGTTTGTCTAGAGATCGGTTTGCAGACCGAAGCGCAGACTGATAAAGATACAATCAACTGCATTCTGCAACTCCCACATCTCTTTTTCATTGTTTATTGCTGAGCTCCATCGCTACACGACTCTCACACAGTAAAGCAAATGTCAACATGCAATAGCTTTATCTTATTACAGCCACAATGGCTCCATCCGTCTCTATCAAAGCTCTGACACCGGGGAGTATATTTTACTTTGTACTGAAGGTCCACAGATAGCGGTGGAAATGCCACAGCGCATATGCACCTCTTCATTACCTGGCGCTGCATATATATTTCACAGGAGATGAGTGTCTCAGTATTTGAAAGGTGATTTCCCCGTGGGTTCTCCAAAAGAAACAAGCAGAGCCATAAGCAGCAGGGGCTTTGAGCCAATATGGCAGCCTGGGGGCTCTTTTATGTCTCCAGTTAGAGCCGAAATGGCATCTTGGGCGACATTCACTATGTGTCATTGATCTTGTTGTCAGTTCAGCTTGTAGGCAGCTGCAGCTGCTTACACCAACATGGGGCTAAGAAAGGCCTGCAAGGACTGGAGTTGGGAAGGAATATTTTATATTGATGTTGCTGTGTATAGGTGTGTGTATGTGTGTGTGTGTGTATAAGAAGTAAAAGTATGCTGAAGGAACAGAGGGGAAGGGGAGGATGAAGATCATGCCCTCCAGTGGCTCCGTCCCCTGAGAAACCCCGCAGAGCAGAAACACAATGAGAAAAGTTCAGAGACAGAAGGAGGCTGAGGCGGGAAGCAAAAGCAAATTAAGAAGCAGAGACAAAGGCGCCTGGAGCTTAGTCGTAAATAGGGATGTGTAAAAGTCTATTTTTGGAGAATCAGCTACTCTTTGGCTCCTCCACACGAACATTCGAATATTCGATCCAAGCCAAAAGCGATCGCTTGTAAAGTACATGAGGATTTAGTGCGCCAACACCACGCTTACCAATTCTAATCGCTTCAGAACTGTAGTTATTTTGACACAGCTTTCACACAACTTTCGCTAAAATAGATGAATTCTGTTGTTTATCTCATCACAATTAGCTGGCCAAATGTACTTTGGTGTGTCACCACAATAATATTAGTTGTGAGTACAACCGCTAGCTGGAGTTGGGAACCAGAAAATTCTCACTGCTGCATTGACAGCATTAGCATTAGTTCAGTTGGTTTGGTTACTTTCCAATTCAAACAGACAGATTTAAAAGTCAGCCACGAGACTCAGACAGTTCTTCAAATATTCATTTATTCTAGTGCATCCCTAGTCGCACACTGTTTGTACATATTAGCAAACTGCTGAGCAGTTTTTAGCCGTTGTTCAATCATAGCGCTTGCTATATGCTGAAAACCTTGTCTCATGGCTGTAAGACAATTGGAAAAAAGAGCTTTATTTATGAGGGAGGAGGTGTTTCTCCCCCACAGAGGCTAAGCAGTATGTGACTATCGATTCATAATATTCAGTATTCATAGTATGCTTTTATTTAAGCAGGGAGTCTCACGAAGAGATAATCAACCGCATCACATTTGCAACTATGATGACAACATTTTCGCTGATGAATAATATGTTTTCAGAGTTTAGATATGACTGAGGCCTGGCTGTAAACAGACAGATAAATAGATAGATAAATAGACAGGCACACTGGTCACAAACGAGTTTAAAAAAGTTATGCATGTGTTGTACGGCCACATTCATTTGAGTCCAGTGGGATCCAGACAATGTGACTGAGATAAGATTTGGTCACAGGCCAAATGAAAGTGACTCCCACTTTAAATTAAACTCTTAAACTATGATGACACCTAGACAAATACCCTGACACATATTCTACCAATGAAGCAGAGATAAGCGCAAAAAATTGATTTTGATATAATCGCCTCCATATGCTACACCTCTGAGGAAGAAAAGGTGTTTAAGTGTATTTTGGAGCCATATGGGCCCAGAGAGAGCTGTAAGCATGACATATCACAGCTAACAGACTTTAGTGGTCCCATAACCTTCTGTGCAGGCTTTTTTTTTTTTATTTTTATAATTACTCCTTTGACACCCAAATGTGAGAGCTGCTTTCCAAACAGACATCAATTTTTAATCCAACCACCAAAAATTTTTTACCAGCACTTAATGTTGATATTGTTTATTTTCCTTCCCAGTTATTAAACTCATTATTAACCCTAAAAAATAGGCCTTAAAGTAATAATCTGTAATGTTTTCATATAAATTAACACCTGTTTTGCTACTCTCTATTGCCCATACAACACAACAGCGATTCACCCTATATCCAGTTCATGAAAGCTTTTTCTAAACAGCCGGTGTCTGGTAGCTCTTTCCTGGGAAAAATCCTCTGATGCACAGGAAGTGATGCGTTTTACGTTTCCGGTTTTGTTTGGAATAAACAGAAGAAGAAGAACTGGGTAGTTAGCGTGAGCAGCGATAGCCATCATGGCTGAACAGACAGAGAAAAGAGCGCCACCAACAGAAAGTCAAACTTCACCAACAGAAAAATCCAAGCTCCGCCCACACTGTTTGATTGACAGGTGATCTCTGGGAAGTGCAGTGCAGAAACACCACAACAGTGAGCGCCGAGCAACAAAGATGGAGACTAAATGAAAAAACAAACAAGAACCTTGCATTTTACCACTTTAAACACACTACAGCAGTGGTTCTCAACGTGGGGTTCGGGGACCACTAGGGGTCCTTGAAGGGGTTCCAGGGGGTCCACAGCAAATTCATGACTTGTTAATCTTCAGCATTATTGCATTTACAAGACGTTAACACAATTACAGAATGTAGAAGAATGACTGTTTTGATCAGTTTCACTGTTATCTCTCTACCTACAATAAAGGTAGTCACGGAATTCTGGACAAAATCATATCTAACAACAATAATATTCTCAGATTTGGGTCCGAGAGACAAAATCTCATCAGATGGGGGTCCGTGGCTCTAATGTGGACTAAATTAGGGGTCCTTGATATGAAAAATCTGGAGAATCACTGCACTACAGAAGCATAATACACACACACAAACACACACACAGTTGACCAGCGGATGCCACGACTGAATCAGCAACTCGGCTCCATTGATTTCTCTCTCCTCCGTCCCTCCGTCCCTCCGTCCCTCCGTCCCTCCGTCCCTCTCTGCTGTATTCAGATCGATCGCCTCCAGCAGCCTGTCTTCTGCAGCCCGAGCGGCCCGGCAGCAGGGAGAGACGTGGCCTCTGGTCCTTCCTACTCCTTTCTCTAGAAAATCTCCGTCTGTGCCTTTGGGGCGACCCCGTGAGCGCTGCTGTTCAAAGCCTCAACTTAAGCTGCCGTAATAAGCCTCTGAGTTAATTCTACACTCGCCACCTTCTCGGAAAAGCTCTGGTGCGAGGCGAAAATCCAAACTGGCCGGGGCATTTGGCTGGCACCGCTTCTCAAGAACCTTGGAGATTTACAACCTTTGTGGTGGTTTTATGAAAATTCTGGTAACACTTTACAATTAACAGTTAACTAATGTGTCTGGTAATACTTTACTAATGGTGTTCATGTTAACTAAGGTATTAATTTATACATTATTTAATAGTCATCTTTATAAACTATTAAACAATGTATAAATGAATACCTTAGTTAACATGAACACCATTAGTAAATTATTACCAGACACATTAGTTAACTGTTAATTAAGGGTTAGTTAATTCTTATTAAGCATTAACTAACCTGTCGTCTTTCAAATAAAAGCTGTAGAACTGGGAAGCTTGAATGGCTGGAATCAGCTTCTCGCCCCTTTTTATGCCCTTGCCAGGCTGAACTAAGGACATTTTAATCTCAAATCTGATTCGCTGATGCGTTGATAGCCAATGACTGCGAAAACCCCCAACTTCTCTCAGCTGACAAGCCTGCTGAGCGCCCACACACTCAGCTGAGATTGTATTGTATTATTTTAAACCAGACACCAGTCACGTTATGAGCAAAACTTGTCGTCTTTCAGCTTAGCTTGTGGGAAAACTCAAGGATAAAAGCAGAAACTTTCTCCTACAATGCGACTACAAAGTGTCTGGTAGAATAAACAACTCAAGATATCAAAATGTCAATGTTTCTTTGACATCAGCATGTTTCCGGGTGCAGGAGAAGCGGCTGCCCTCTGCGAACTGCCAACATAGAAACACCAGCGTCACGGCACAGCTTGCAAGCCAATACTTCATAGATCCTGCATGGCTATTCATGTCAGGATGCACACACACACACACACACACACACACACACACACACACACACACACACTCTTTGTACATACACACAGTCAGAGGTGATCAATGGTGACAGGTCAGCTGTTGGATGGTGACCTTCAACAGTCACACATTTGCATCACCACCCCTCCCACACACACACACACACACACACACACACACACACCTCCCCCAAATGCAACACATAGTTAGCAGGTCAGCTTCACTTCACATCACTTTTATCATTTTGTAATTATTATTTTTTTAGGGATGGGACAATATATTGGAATTCAATACATCACAATACAAAAATGCGACAATACGTTATCGTGGGGCAGAAAAATGAATCGCGATATTACATTTACATTTTATTCTGCTGTAGTAATCACAAATCCAAATTCTATCATTTGCTCTGTAATGACATTTTTAAATTGTTTACATTCCAGCAGCCAATGCCATCGCTAGAATGATTTGTGGCTCAGAAATAAACATAATTCTGGACAGTCAGACTTTGTTGCCATTGAACATTTATTTATTAGATCGTATCGTGGTCGTATTGAATCGTGAACCACATATAATGTATCGAATCGTATCGTATGTAGGCAACATCTTTAGTGTCTTTTAAATCTCTTCTTAAAACATTCTTTTATCGGAAAGCTTTTATGAATGTTTGATATGTTGCTTTTTCTTTTGTTTTTTGTTGTTGTTTTTTTTTAATTCTTTTTGTTAAGCACTTTGTAACTTTGTTAAGAGAAAGTGCTATATAAATGAAGTTTTATTAGTATTATTATTATTATTATAAGCAGATCGTCCCATCACTAATTTACACTACTGAACACTGAGCTCCTGCATAGTAACTGCCCTTCGGTCACAATGACTGTACAGTGAAGGACGTGACAAGAGGAGCAGTGAATGGTAATAAAGGCTAAGAGACTGGAGGTGTCCTATCAAATAAAAGTGAAAGTAAAGGCTTCATCCATTACTGTGATAATCCTAATTACAGCACAGTACAGTAGATCCACTGCATCCATAGACCTTAAAGTTGCAGTATCAGCTCAGGGGGCAGTGCGTGCCAGCGGCTATCTTCTTTCCTTTGTCGGTTCAGTGTTTTGGCAGAGAAAAAATACTTTCAATCACGCAGTGCTCGGGGGCCTCCTGGGGTCCGGAGGCCACAGCCTGGGCCTCCCACACACTCAAGACACTGGAGTAGCACACTCCCAAGTAAAGCCAGGAGTCAAGAGGCCCCGGGTCTTCTGCACCACTTCAGGCGGCCGTTTTTTCGGACAGAAATGCCTCCCTCCGCTCTCCTCTGGAACTTCCTTTACGGTTGACGCTGAGGATATTGGCGGGTTGGCTTATAGTGTGAATGAGCTGGGGGTGAAAGGAGAGAGAGAAAGCCACCAAGAGAACCGAAAACTCAAGAGAATCACACCAACAACTGTTTGATCGCCACAATCGACCACCAGATGTTAGAGATAGAAACAAAGGCAATGAACCGGAAGAAGGAAATGGAAATGCTTTTTTCACGAGACAAAAAAACAACCGGTCGTGATATTTTAGACCAAATGCAGACGGGGAGCAGTTCATTTTCTCTGCAAACGTCTCATTTTATTCCTACAAACCTGACTACATTTGCAAGTAGAGAGAGCGAGGAGAGCAACGGAGCAGAGAGAGAGGGAGAGGAGCAGAGAGAGAGAGAGAGAGAGAGAGAGAGAGAGAGAGAGAGGAGCAGAGAGAGCAGAGAGAGAGAGGAGAGAGAGGGGCAGAGAGAGAGAGGAGCAGAGAGAGGGAGGAGCAGAGAGAGAGAGAGGAGCAGAGAGAGAGAGACAGGAGCAGAGAGAGAGCGATGAGCAGAGAGAGAGCGATGAGCAGAGAGAGAGAGAGAGCGAGGAGCAGAGAGAGAGGAGCAGAGAGAGAGAGAGGAGCAGAGAGAGAGAGCGAGGAGCAGAGAGAGAGCGATGAGCAGAGAGAGAGAGAGAGCGAGGAGCAGAGAGAGAGGAGCAGAGAGAGAGAGAGGAGCAGAGAGAGAGAGCGAGGAGCAGAGAGAGAGCGATGAGCAGAGAGAGAGAGAGCGAGGAGCAGAGAGAGAGAGGAGCAGAGAGAGAGAGAGGAGCAGAGAGAGAGAGAGGAGCAGAGAGAGAGAGCGAGGAGCAGAGAGAGAGAGAGGAGCAGAGAGAGACAGAGAGAGGGAGCAGAGAGAGAGAGAGAGGAGCAGAGAGAGAGAGGAGCAGAGAGAGAGAGAGAGGAGCAGAGAGCGAGGAGCAGAGAGGGACAGAGAGAGAGGAGCAGAGAGAGAGAGCGAGTAGCAGAGAGAGGAGCAGAGAGAGAGAGAGAGGAGCAGAGAGAGAGAGAGAGGAGCAGAGAGGGACAGAGATAGAGGAGCAGAGAGAGAGAGAGGAGCAGAGAGAGACAGAGAGAGGGAGCAGAGAGAGAGAGAGAGGAGCAGAGAGAGGGAGGAGCAGAAAGAGAGAGAGAGGAGCAGAGAGCGAGGAGCAGAGAGGGACAGAGAGAGAGGAGCAGAGAGAGAGAGAGAGGAGCAGAGAGAGAGAGCGAGGAGCAGAGAGAGAGCGAGGAGCAGAGAGAGAGAGAGAGGAGTAGAGAGAGAGAGAGGTGCAGAGAGAGAGAGCAGAGAGCGAGGAGCAGAGAGAGAGAGAGAGAGGAGCAGAGAGAGAGAGAGGAGCAGAGAGAGAGAGAGAGGAGCAGAGAGCGAGGAGCAGAGAGAGACAGAGAGAGACAGAGAGAGAGGAGCAGAGAGAGAGAGCGAGTAGCAGAAAGAGAGTGAGGAGCAGAGAGAGAGCGAGGAGCAGAGAGAGAGAGAGAGAGCGAGGAGCAGAGAGCGATGATCAGAGAGAGAGAGAGAGCGAGGAGCAGAGAGAGAGCGAGGAGCAGAGAGAGAGCGAGGAGCAGAGAGAGAGAGAGAGAGAGAGGAGCAGAGAGCGAGGAGCAGAGAGAGAGAGAGAGGAGCAGAGAGAGCGAGGAGCAGAGAGAGAGAGAGAGATGAGCAGAGAGCGAGGAGCAGAGAGAGAGAGAGAGAGAGGAGCAGAGAGAGACAGAGAGAGAGGAGCAGAGAGAGAGAGAGATGAGCAGAGAGCGAGGAGCAGAGAGAGACAGAGAGAGAGGAGCAGAGAGAGAGAGAGAGGAGCAGAGAGAGAGAGAGGTGCAGAGAGAGCGAGGAGCAGAGAGAGAGGGGGGAGCAGATAGAGAGGGGAGCAGAGAGACTGAGGAGCAGAGAGAGAGAGAGGGGAGCAGAGAGAGAGAGAGAATCAGAGAGAGAGAGCGAGGAGCAGAGAGAGAGAGAGGAGCAGAGAGAGAGAGAGGAGCAGAGAGCAAGGAGCAGAGAGAGAGAGGAGCAGAGAGAGAGAGCGAGGAGCAGAGAGAGAGAGCGAGGAACAGAGAGCGAGGAGCAGAGAGAGAGAGGAGCAGAGAGATAGAGAGCGAGGAGCAGAGAGAGGAGCAGAGAGAGAGAGCGAGGAGCAGAGAGAGAGAGGAGCAGAGAGAGAGAGAGCGAGGAGCAGAGAGAGGAGCAGAGAGAGAGAGAGAGAGGAGCAGAGAGAGAGAGGAGCAGAGAGAGAGAGAGCGAGGAGCAGAGAGAGAGAGAGAGAGAGAGAGAGCAGCAGAGAGAGAGAGGAGCAGAGAGAGGAGCAGAGCTTGTCTCCCAGCAGCAGGTCTGTGTGGAGCTCAGCAGGGCTCTGATGGAGTTTCCTGGCCATCAGGGAGCCATCTGTAGCTGTCCCAGCAAGATTGATGAGCCCACTGCCTCTCACATTTGAATTAGACCTGCCAGCTACCAAATCTGAGCACTGGCCTATTTACATCTTATTACAGAGACGGGGAACATCCCATTCATTCACACACACGCAAGCATGCACACACACACACACACACACACACACACACACACACACAAACACACACAAACACACACAAGTACACAAATCAAATCAGGAGACAGAGAGGGAAGAGAGACACACAAGGAGTCTTAAAACTAATGTTCACCCTAAATGTTGATGCACACGCACATGCACGCACACACACACACACACACACACACACACACACAGTCAATACATATTCATTGTCCTGCACTCATATCAACCAAAAAAGATATCGACTGATCCCTTGCATCAGTCCTGTAATTGCACAACTTGCTGTCAGTCATTTCATGGCATCCTCCTTTGTTCCGTCCAATCAGCTGAGGCGAGGGCCGCCCGCTGCTATAGGTAACATTGATTAGCTGCCGCTGTCGGTTTACCAATGAGGCCGAGGGGTCCACAGCCATGCAGGCACCAAGGCCTCCCGCCTCACCGGGGGAGACTTGCTCATTGTCATGGACTGGCCATAGAGGCTAATGAGATCAAATAGATTGAAATGGGCCTGAACATTGATTTCATATGAATTAAGCAGCTTGCCGCTATCCAGCCGTCACGCCTGTGGTTCCAGACCAGCGCAGAAATATTGGATTTGAAATGATCAAGGTTTCGGTGAATGGGAGATGAGCTGGTTGGGTAGACGATGTTTTTTTGTTTTGTTTTTTTTGTTTTTTTCTGGGCAATTTTGGCTGATATTTGCAATGAGTGAGCAGGAAGGTACAGAGCAGGACATGCACACATTATGAGTGAATACACAGAGCCGGTGAAGCTTGGTGTCAGTCACGTCTTTTCAACTTGCCGCTTTGTGTCTTGTGCTTTATTTGGTTTTGTCGTTGCAGACTGTATTGCATCATTTTGTTTTTTGCGATTGATTGTTGATCAGTTAGATCTAAGTGGGCTCGTTCTCTTTTAAGTCCTCTGAGACAGGCCTGTGATGAAGTGCTACAGAAATAAACTTGACTTGAGAGCTTGTTGATCGATACCGACATCGCTCCGGTCTGCATACTGACCACGGCAGAGCCCATCACGTCTGTTTCTAACACTGACGCCTCGCATGGCAGTGTCAGTAGGTTTTTAGCTGAAGTAACCTTTAACACTAGAACCGCCACGGGTCGCTGTATACCTAAAACCGCCAATGGGTAAAATTTACCCGTGCGCCTGGCTACCGCATTTCTAGTACAAATTGTCTTCACAAATGAATGTCTCAAGTCATAAAATGGTTTTGGTCCTCTTGTTTTATAATCTAAGTATCTTTAAGAATACGAATCCCTTTGCATGGACGTCAGTATAAATCAGGCTAAAATGACACTGAAAATGGGTATTGGAGGAAAATATTTGCATATTTGGGTGGTGTGATATTATTATAAAACGACATTCATCACATAATGAGATAACCCGTGTTATTTAAATGACCAAAGTACCCTAAATACCCCAAATGGACAATAATAAAGCCATAATAATAACAATAAACAACCACCGCATGGATGATTTAATCAACAAATCTGCCTGTTACACCTCATCAAAAGCCTCATTCAACTAAATATATTTTTACTCAACAAAATATCAGCTAATTAAAGCAAACAAATCAATGTAATCAAGTAGATGGAAGTGATTACGGCAAGTGGGTGAAATCAGTTTGAAACCTGCTGAAGGAGCTAAATCGAGCACATGCTTTATAAAACATGTAAACATTTTATGAGGGCACATATTTTTGTTTGTTCACAACAATTCTGAAATTGGGTGCAAAAAATAATGAAAATGAGGGTAAGAATTAAGCACTCTGGTCAGTCCAGGACCTCCGGCTGCTTGGATCGATGCTTATGCAGAACGTCCGGCTCAAACTAAACCACACACACTCTTCTTCTACAGTACGGCCTTTTACAGTAAAGATCAAACCCGTTTCTTCTGGGAACATGTGGCCTTCAGATAAGTAGAAAAACTTGGTAATTATTAATGCTGCTTATATGAAATACATATATGAAATTAAATGTGTAATTTCTGGTCCAGTGCTGACCTCTATAGGCTTGGCCCCTCCCTCCCTCTCTCTCTTCCCGCTGTGAAACCCGGGAGCCGTTCACTTTGTTTCACCCAGCAAACCCTGCTGATTTACTTTTTTTATTTACTAGTCAGATTATGCTTCAGGAAAACAGACAGTGGTGGAAAGTAACTAAGTACATTTACTCAAGTACTGTACTTAAGTACAATTCTGAGGTACTTGTACTTTACTTTACTTGATTATTCCCTTTTTATGCTACTTTGTACTTATACTCCACTACATTTTAGAGGGAAATATTGTACTTTTTTACTCCATTATATTTATTTCACAGCTACAGTTACTAGTTACTTTTCAGATCAATATTTTATATTTAAAACATTTGATCATCTTTATAAAATAACTATAAAATAGCATTGTTATAGATTAGACTACCCAAAAGTATAGCTAAATTGTTAAGATTAGCTTCACGTTGACAACTTTAAAATGCTGCTTACATGTACATGTATGTCAATAAATCAGTATTAATATTCCAATAATTTATGAAAAATATAACTCTCTAAATGGGGTCAGTTTGCATAATGAGTACGTTTACTTTGATACTCTAAGTACATTTTGCTGCCAATACTTATGTACTTTTACTTAAGTAAGATTTTGAATGCAGGACTTTTACTTGTAATGGAGTATCTTTACATTGCTGTATTGCTACTTTTACTTAAGTAAAAGATCTCAGTACTTCTTCCACCACTGAAAACAGAAATATTACACATTCATCCTTTAGAGGAGATTGGAGAATTGTGTTTTCTTCTCTCTCCATTTACTGCCATTGTATGGAGGAACAGTCTGAAAATCACACTTCTAGCACATAAACGAACGCCAACAAAGCAGATTCTGAAAAGAAAACTAGTCATGCTGCTGAATTGTTCGTAAGTGAATCGCTTTCTATATGTTTATTAAACCTTTAAGCTTGAACAAGTGGGAAACTTATGCCGACGGAACCAAGAAAATACGTTTACCAATAATTGTAAATAGGTGGAAAAAGGTGGGAGACAGGACTTCGGCAAAGCAGATTCTACCAATATATAAAAAAAACGAATCTCGATTTTTCTTTCGGCCACCAAAGTTCAACATCACCTTAATGAAAAAGACATTACTGGCAGCGCTTACCTGTGTTTCAAGTCAAATGTGTGGAGAGCAGGAGCAGCCGTCCAATCAGCGGAGAGCATGAGGAGAGAGAAAGAGAGGAAGAGACCAATGGTTAGCTCTCAGCAGGAGAGATTTACCAGACAACAATGCAGACAATAATGATAAAAAAAACGCGCGGCTCCGGTGTCCATGAACGCACCGTCTCCACCGGGGATCACATCCACACTGCCTCCTCCACTGCTTGTTTGTGTATTTATTATTTATTTTCTTCAGTCTATTTTTTGCTTTGAAGTGCAACGTTTTAATTAATTTCCTTCCGCTCCATATAAACTTACAATATACAGTAACATTCAGTGGAATGAAGGCAATCTGTGTCAAGGTTGGGTTACCCTCCTCCATCATTCCCATCTCCCCCCCCCCCCACCTCTCATATCCCTCCATCTCTCCCCTGACAATACCAAGCTGAATCCCATTGAATATATTGAACATCATTCCACCCCCCCCACCGCTCCTTCTCCCCATTTAGCCAAAACCAGCCCTCCACTCTCCATTAATGAGGTAATTAATAAAATCCGTTCCTCCTTTTTCTCCTTTCCTTCCATCAGCGTGGAGATGAGGGGGGGGGGGGGGAGAAAGACGAGGAAGGCCAAGAAAGCAGGTCAAGTCTCGGGAGAGAGAGAGGAGGAAGAGAGGAGGAGAGAGAGAGAGAGAGGAGAAGAGAAGGCGTATGCTGCATTCGTGTCATATCGGAAAGAAGTGAAAGAACGGGATGACATCTTGTTGCTACAACTTGGAAGTGTTCGCATGTTTAAATCACTGAGATGAACTAAGTCGTGCTCAAAAACAGCCAGAGTCGAGGTGCTAAAAAATAATTAG
>NW_027284142.1:0-10000 GCF_046629955.1 Centroberyx affinis | reverse complement strand
TATAGTTTCTTATGTAGGCCTATAGCCTAATAGATTCCAAGTAGTTGAAATGCTCCTTTACATTGATGTCATTAGACTCCATTGCACTGAGAAAGGGTAAGAGCAAATGATTGCCAATTGATGAATCTTGTTAGTCTGTAACTGTTTTGTTTTTCCACTAAACGTTCTAAATGGAGTTATGGTCTCTCGAGATTTATTCACGTCAGACTCATTGCTTTTTGCATGGACTTTACCCAGGAGTTGCTGCTACAACAAGACTTGGAAAAAGTGTTAAGTTTCTAGTCACTACAAAAAAAGTAATCTGAGTACTTTAATGCATTTCCCCCCCGGCACTGAACATGAGGGTCGGACAAAAGATGCATCCAAGAAATGTCCTTGGATTTCAAATCAATAATCCTAAACCTAAAACCCTGGCAAATGAGTCTGTAAACAGGGCAAACGTTTAGCCATAGAGAATATGAGATATGGTTTCAGTTATCTGTTAATAATCACGTACAACACACACACACACACACACACAGGGCTTCAGTACAGGACGCTGCAGTGACTCTGGGCTTGGTAAAGTCTTCTCGACAGCTCTCAGGCCGGTTTAATGGCCACGACTCTGCCTCGCTGCCGACGTGCCATCAGAGGGAAAGCTTGTCATGACGAGAGAACGGCAAAAACTTCCAGCTCTTCACTTTAATGACTGGGCTTTTATGTAACACACAGGATTGAGGGGGAAGCGGCAGCACACAGTAATTAACCCACTGGAGAGAGAGAGAGAGAGAGAGAGCAAGGGAGAGATCCAAATCTGAGTAGGATGAGGGAAAAAAAAAGAGGGGAAGGGAGCTTTCACGTCCTCGCTCAGCCACATGATGAAAGGAGAAGAAAGGGGAGGAGGAGGAGGAGAGCCACTTTTGACAATACAGGAAAGTGGTGTTGATGCCAAGAGATACGGCGCAACTCCCAGTCCGATGACGCAATCCGTCTCCGAACTTATTACAGTAAAAACCGACTCGTCTTCTGTGCTTTTTGTTCCGAGGACGAGTCGTCTTATATCTGACGGAGCCACGCTGAAGAAATTAGCAACCGAAATCTACGAAACACTCATCCCACGAAGAAAAGAGCAAGACGAAAAAAGAGTGGATACAGGCAGTAGGTCTGTGCACCTATTACGAGGTGGCTATCCAAAACAAAGATAAATACAATCATTTATAATTTCATTTTACAGAGCAGAGGCCTTACTGCTTTCCCACATACAGTCTGTTCCTTTTGGGAAGATGGATTTAATATTTTGATACCTCGGAAACAATATTCCAGAACAATTTACAAAACAACAATTGACTCCTACTCCAGAATCTTTCAGTTGAAGATCATTCTACAAAATTACTGCTACTAAAAAACAACTTAACATGTTTAATATTGAACAATCATCATTATGTAGATTCTGTAATGAAGAAGAGAAAGATCAGTTGCATTTGTTTTTCTATTCCATATGTTGCAAGTTTGTGGACCAATATCGAAAATTGGCTGAGGCCACTCGATATTTATTTCAAACTTACAACTTACTTTAAACATTATGTTGGGGGTTCTGGATGAAAACTGTCCCTAGATAATAAATACAATTATTCTGTTAGGTAAAATATTTATATTTAAAGTTCAATCGAGAACTAATTTGAATCTAAGTTTCTTAGAAAATACATTATTTTGGAAAAAATAATTGCTACAAACCATTACAAAGTAGCACAACACAATATGAAATGGGAAAAAAAATTGCTCTAGTGAAGAGTGGGACTATATAAAACTCTAAATACGCTCTAACTGTCATATGTATATTTCAGTTTCTAAATGTACTGGTACTGTCAATCTAATTAATTGAATTACTGAAGGGATCCTATTATTTTTATTTTGTCTTTTAGATTTTTATTTACTTTTTTTACTACTTTTTTTTTTTCTTTTTTGTGAGGATATATTGTCATGTCATCATATTGTCGTGTGTGTTATATGTATTATTCGCCTGTAATAAAAAAAAAAAAGAAAAGAGCAAGACGGAAAGGAAGGAAAGACGAAGACGAAGACGAAGACGAAGCTGTGGGTTAGAGTGCCTTGCTCAAAGGCCAGTCGGCAGTTCTGTAGGTACTGAGGGTGAGGAGGGTCTTCCTTGGTGAATTTCCCAGCCGGTCTGGGAATTCGAACCAGCGACCTTCTGTTCACAAGCCCCCCCCGCTTCTCTAATTGCTGCCAAGAAAGAAAAACCTAGACAATAAATGAAGTCTCTGGAGTTTTTTTAGCTGCATCTTGGAGCCAAATTCAATTCAAAGCTTCTAATGAGGCGGTGGATTGCAGTGTAATAGTCAGGACAGATGTGAGGTCGCTGCAGAGGGGTAAACAACAAGAAAACAACAATATGATCCTTTCATCTAACCGTGACCCAAATTTGATGAACAGCCAAGTATTGGCTATTTGTTTTTTCCTGCTCCTCTGGGATTGACCCAACAGATATAATGGAAAAAACTAATTTCCGACTTGGAAATTTCACATAAACACCATTCAAAGTCAGATGATGAAGGTGGAAAGTTTTTTGCTACCCCAATTTCCGAGTTAAGACACAATGATAACCTTTAACTCTCTCAACATGACTAACCATCATAACATTTGTTTAAATGAGATTTGTAAAATTAAACGCACAGTGTCTAATTTCTGCCTCTAGGGGTCTCTCAATCAAAACAATAACAAAAGACGTAGTTTGATGACGTCGTGAAGCAGCGTGGGATCATGGGAGTTTTTTTTTACGGGGACAGCTTCGGTGACAGAACGCGCAGCAAACGGGAATGAATAATCGTGATCCGTCAGGAGTGAGAGATAAAAACAATAGAATGAAAAAAACAACAGAGCGGCTAGAGCGACTAGCTAGCTAGCTGGCCGACTTCCTTCCTCACTCTCTGACGGATCATCTGGTGTTTCCCGTGTTCCCCCGGAAGTTAGGGGGTAAAGGGGATATGACGCCATGACAGGAAGTTAGGGGGGAAAGGGGATATGACGCCATGACAGGAAGTTAGGGGGTAAAGGGGATATGACGCCATGACAGGAAGTTAGGGGGTAAAGGGGATATGACGCCATGACAGGAAGTTAGGGGGTAAAGGGGATATGACGCCATGACAGGAAGTTAGGGGGTACAGGGGATATGACGCCATTGACAGGAAGTTAGGGGGTAAAGGGGATATGACGCCATGACAGGAAGTTAGGGGGTAAAGGGGATATGACGCCATGACAGGAAGTTAGGGGGTAAAGGGGATATGACGCCATGACAGGCGACCAAATGAAACACACCGTTACCTTGAATAAAATTACGGATTTCTCTGGGTTTGAACATTGTTGGAAACATTTGGGATAATGTAAGTACACAACTCAAAAAAAATATATAACATAGGTCTAGTCGTTTTTAGGTATTTTAATGCGGAAATGTTACATATTATACCTTTAACTTGTTAGCCAAATCCGCATCTTTCTTTTCAGGATGTCTGTTTGTTTATCGTTCCAATAAAATAGCAGGTAACTGCAACACAGATCAGCGGTCCCGGATGTCGGAGCCTCCCCCTCCGGCACTTGAACAGTTAAGTCGTGTGGTGCTGGAACTCCTGTTTATCGGGGAGGAACAAAAACCTGCAGGACACCCTGACCTGAGGACTGAGGAATTAGTCTACCTTGACTCTAGATGTTTTTCCTCCTAGTGTCACTGCAAATCAGACTGTCTGCAAAACCCTCCCCCAAACACACACACACACACACACACACCTCCCCCACCACTGTTCATTATCTCTCACAGACAGACGGACGGACAAACTCCATGCTCCCCCCCCCCCCCCCTCCCCTTTCATCTAGAGCACCAGCGTAGCCGTGGAACAGCATCTCCCACTTAGCAGCCTAATTAACTACCAACAGCTGGCTGCAGGCCATGCGGCTCACACACACAACAACACTGCGGCCCTGGAATACGCAAAGCCTACCGCTCACACGAGGCATTTTCTAATAAAAAAAAATTTTTGAATTCCACCGCTGAACCCCTGTCTGTTCCATCCACAAACAGGTAGGGCAGATGCGTTTCACTGTTGCGCGTCTTCCGCCCAGCGTGACCACAGTTTCGGAATTGAACAGAAGTAATGAGTTGCTGATTTTCCCATTTAAACCTTTCCTGCCTCCCTCGGTGGGATTCATTTGCCGACTGTTTCCCCCCCCTGTTTAGCCCGTTTACGTTTGAGTTCTTGTTTTTTTTCGTAAAGAGCCTTCCGTGTGAATGTGCTCAATCGTTTCTGCATCCGGCCCCCCCCCCGGCCCCACGCTGGCAGCTGTGCCTCACACACATCCAGCGCCGCAACACTGACAGTCAATTACATTTCAATTACCCTTGATGCTAATCCCGCACTGCGATAGCGCTAACAATGCAATTCGTTTCTTCCCCGAAACGCCATTATTCTGCCTCCGTTGTGTGGGAGAGAGTGGGTGCAAACTGAGGAAGAGTAAGAAAAGAGGTTGGGAGCGAGAAGAAGTACAGGTGTGTGTGTGTGTGTGAGAGAGAGAGACAGAGAGAGAGAGAGAGAGGTAAATAGAGAGCTACAGCTTCCAGTTCAGCCACTGTTGAATATGGTGAAATACAGTACAGCTCAGTCAGAGGCAGGTAGGGTTGTGACAGCAAAGCTCCTGTACTTTGACACTGTGACTGGAGCTCACAGTAGGTGCGCGCACACACACACACACACACACACACACACACACACACACACACATTTGCATACACAGACCTCAGTGACAATCCTCCACTCTGCCTTTTGCCTTCTTCTCCCTGCTCTTCTCTATAGTCATTTCATTACACCAAGAAGATGAATATTCTCCACAGTTTGCCGTTTGAGGACGAGCTGAGTGTGAATGGAATGTCATGACCGGCACACGGGGGTGTCAGAAAGCAAACACATTCACCCACAGAGGGGTGGGGGGGGGTGGGGGGGGCAAAAGCAGACACCAAGGAAGAGGCTTTACTCAGCCATAGGGGAGCTTTTAGGGAAAGGGGAACGCAGCTGATGCTCAGACTGAGGAAACACACTGCAGGCTGGACTCTGTTAGCTGTTAGTTGAGTTGACCAGCGGCCTTTCTGCTGCTTCACTGGCTGTGAGCAGAGTCTCTATACTTCAAAGACTGGCTTTCAAATCAGGCTGTACTTCCTGCTGTTTACCAGATATAATGCAATATGTTGGTAACCCTTTATTTTACAGTCTGCTAATTACCTGGTATTTACTAGGAAACGAGATGGTAACAAAATACAGTTATTAGGAAAGTACCAAAAGAACTGGCTAGTGAGTACTAAGTTATTACTTAGTAAGTACATGGAAACCTACCAGGAAACTAGATGGTAATGAAATCTAGGTATTAGTAAAGTACCCATAAGAAAAGGATAGTAAGTACTAAGTTATTACCTAGTAAGTACATGGAAACCTACTAGGAAACTAGATGGTACAAATATGGTTATTAAGTAAGTACCCAAATAAATGGTTAGTAAGTACTTAGTTATTATCCAGTAGGTACATATTACTTACTAGGAAACACCACAGTATGTACATGGAAATACCATAAGTGTCATTGTTGGTTAGATCAACACTTAAAACATGGCTCAAGACAAATCAATCATGTGATCACTGATCTACACCCTTGTATGGAACCAACTGTTTTCCAACATGGAGACTATAATGCATATTTTGTATGATGTTGTTTTATATGTGATGTACTGTTTGTAATTTTTAATATCTTCCTGCCCAGGGATTGCAGATGTAAATTAGCTATATAGATAACTCTGGCCCAACGGTTTCGCTGTGCATGGTCCCTGTTAAATAAACTAATAAACTAAACTAAACTAATTCAATTCAATTTAAATTTATTTCAGACACATAGGTCCATATTAGCAAAGAAAGAGAAATATAAAAAGTATAATACAAGCACAGAAACATGTACGAGATCATGGCAGTTCACAAGTCCACAAGTGATTAAAACACATACAGACATTTGTTCCAATGTTTCCAAAAACAAGAAGAATACCTTGTGTCACTTTGTGTAGGCTCAGTTATGATTAGCCATTATGATTACATTTTTTGAGTCAATTAGCCGACACATACATTTATACATGAAATTCCTCCACACAGCATGGAAGGTGGGAACATTGCTAGTCACAAACATATGACTTGCACTTGTCCATCTTGGGAGCTTAAGCAAGATTCTGAATGCGTCATTAAATGCCACCTGA
Organism: Centroberyx affinis; assembly: GCF_046629955.1. Taxonomy (NCBI): domain Eukaryota; kingdom Metazoa; phylum Chordata; class Actinopteri; order Beryciformes; family Berycidae; genus Centroberyx; species Centroberyx affinis. Next base: position 3,729 of record NW_027284142.1, on the reverse strand, counting down.
AGCTTTCTCATTTTTGCTTTCCTACAACTACACCACAAGTGGGCTGTATAGAGTGGATCACATGAGTTTCTAAAGGAAAATCCTTAGAAAGTCCGAACCTATGATATGATGGTAAACTGCAAGATCAGAAATTAACGCTTGGGGCAAAAATGCCTATAAAGTTAAAAAAAAAATGCCTGTGAAATTAAAAGTGGGATTTTCACCCTATTTCACATTTTATTTCTTGCCAAATCTCCAAGTGTCACTGTGACTCCCGTCCCCCACGGGCCCCTGCAGGTGATTTGCGGGAGCTGATGACCGGCCGATTCTTTCCAGCGCTTTCCGAGAAAGATAAATGGAGCGTTTTCTGATGAGAAAACAACCGAGCGCACAGCCTGAAGCGGTGGAAAAGCAGCCTTAAGTAATAGCAGTAGAGAGTTGGTACTCTGTTTATGCACTGGTATACAGCTGTACCTATCCCTCACTGAAATAAATCATGTTAGTGGCACAAACTCAGTGTTTATTTAAAGCTTCGCCAACGCTGAACAATTCCCTAACTTGCTGTTCCCCAACACCTAAAGACATCATTCTGTTCTCTTTAATTTTAAGTTACATTTCTTGACCCTGCAAACATCCCCTTAGGATTTGGAATCAAGTCTCTATCTCCATTAGTTTAATAGATATGGCTAAAAAAATGATAATCGTCTAATGGCGTAAATCCCAGATCCAGATCACCACCAAAATCTAATCAATCGTTCCTTGGCCCAAAGCCTATCTGTCCATCAAATTTCATGGAAATCCGCTCAGAAGTTTTTGAAATATCCTGCTGACAGACGGACGGACACCAAAAACAGAACCTCCTTGGCGGAGGTAAAGAACTGAACAGAAAAGCACCCTGAAGTCAGATCAAGGGGTCTGAAGAAAGTTAATTTCTTACAAAGGTGGAACTGGGAAAGAAACGCCGTCCATTCAAACCGATTAAACCCAGATCCATGTCACCCATATAACCCCGGTTTTGGGAGAAATATTCAGCCCTGCAGCCAAACACCCAGTCCCTCTAGTGGGTGCCACATAATTAGTCTCTGACTACTGTGTCACCTCCTCCGGAGATCCAGCTGCAGAGACAGGGTCCTATTCACTTCCCACCTCCCTCTCTCTCTCTCTCTCTCTCTATCTCTGGCTCTCTCTCTCTATCGCACACACGCCCGATAACTCAACATTTCCCGTGCAAATTAATTTCCAACCTGACTCCGACCTGACTCGACTTGCCTGTCAGACCACCGCTGTTAATGAGGCCTGATGTCTTTCTCACAAAAGCATGGCAATTACTAATATAGCTACTACGCACGAGCGCGCCCCCCCCCTCCTCTTCTGCACGACACACACACACACACACGCACACACACAGACATGATGATGTGTAATAATGCAGCACTTGAAGGTCCATTGAAGTTCAGGTCGCTGTGCTCCAGGCCCTGCTGGAGGCTGCAGGCATCAAGCTTCTTCATCAGTTGTTCCATCCATGTATTACATGTTCAACAACTCCAGGAGATGCCTGTCACTTTCATCATACAGTACCTCACTGCCTCTTTAGTGAAAAAAAAATAACTGGGTATCACACGGTATAAACATGAGACCCTGGGTTTGTACGCAACAAAAGAGGCTCTCCGTTAGTTGTTCCTCCATCAAGAGGCAGATGCTAAACTGCATCATGAGAAAATCATCTTGTATAAATCTGGTCTTTGTTAAGCAGTATCTAATTCATATAATGAAGTAAAAGTTATATTGTGAAATTACAACTTCAGAATTCACCCAGGATACTCAACTCATATCATCAATCTGTGATGTTCAACGCATTCCAAGTGTTATTCTGTAATGAAGTGTTGTAATTTACTTTTTTAGTGAACGCATTTCCCCTCAACCTGCCTCCTCCTCCTCCAGTTGTGCTACCTGTCTCTCTCTGCTGCATTGCATTCTGGTCTCTCTCCTGCTCCTGTGGGTGGAGAAACTGGTCTCTCTCCTCTTCTCTGATGGATCTCTCCCTGTATGATTGTTGAACGTCTCTCGGTGGCAAAATGGCGGCTCTAGGAAAGAAGCCCCTCGCTCTTTGATTCTGAGGGACTGACACCGAAAACCAAGACGTTTACCGCTGAGGTTTTACATCCGGAAACATTTTCTCATCTCAAACTCCACTGGAGCTGCTGGAGATATAAGCTGTTTTTAACAGAGTTTAAGTGGTTTAGGGTGGATTCTTCCTTTAAATCTGAATCTTCACACCTTAGCTGCAAACTCCCACAGTCCTCTTTATGTTTTCAGACAGAGGGAGCTATAGTCGGCGAGCAGGTTTGGGCCAGCGTCACTAAGTGTAGCTCTCTGGCTCTGTTAGCTGAGTTAGCATCCTGCTGCTGTGACCCAAATACAGGCGAGCTGCGTTCTCATTGGCCGGGAGATAACATGGAAGAGAGAAGGGAGGGGGAAGGGAGGGGGGGGGGCACACTCCATCCTAAAGTGTTTTGGAAATACACATCTTGCCTGTGTGTCTGTGTGTGCATGTGTGTCTCCATGTGTCAATATCAGTTACTCTGAATATGCTACACTGTCAGCTAATATGCCTAAAATGTAAATATTAAATGTGTGTGAAAGTGCATGCCTACATGTTTATGTTTGCATGTGTGAGTGTGTCAGTGCATCAGTGTGAGTGTGTGTTTATTCCATGTGATCTCTCACGCAGCAGAAGGCAGCCTCTAATGGGGGTGGGGGGGGGGGGGGGTTTCGGGGTGGGGGGGGGGGGGGGGGGGGCAGGACAATATGGAGGCTGCAGAGCTTCCAGTGGGTGTCAGGCTCAGCTGGTGGCTGCCTGGGTCACAGGCTTGGCGCTTTGGATTTCGGTAACTGTATTAACAATAGGCCTTTCAAATGAGAAGTTCGCCTCGACCGAAATCCGCCAAGAGATGGGAAATTCCACCACAAAACCACCGGCGTGAAGCCAGACCTCGGCTCCTCAGGCTGACGATTTCCCCACAATGGGCTTTTGAAGTCTGTCTGCCACGCTTTTCCAAAAGTATGCACTCAGCTCTTGGCGGGTGGCTTCAAGCCCTGCCTTGGAAATGACAAGGTATTTGGTCATTGAGCTGATTTTCTAAAGGGAATTAAAATCGGTACTGAAACATTAAAGCTATGGACAGCGGGATTTTGTCCGATTTCTAAAGCCGCCCACCAGGCTCCACACTAGCCGCTAACTTTGTGAGATGATAACATTTGAAAGCCTTGATTATAGTCAGTAATTGGTCTTTGCCTGTTGTCAAGCTTTGTCCTTGAAGGCCACCGTACACTGTCTCTGACTATGAACCAATCAAATCAAAGCAAAACAAAGGCTCTGTATCAAACAGGCCTCTGATGAGCTGCCTGGTGCACTCTTAAAAAGGATGTCATTTATGTCTTCTTTGGGACAACACACACATGTTACTTTTCAACACAACATATGTTAATAACAACACATTTCTTGTGGATGAAAAGTAACACATGTGTGTGTGTTGTCCCAAAGAAGACACACAGATGTGTTAAAAATGACTCACATCATAATAATAATGAAAAATGCCATAATATGTGCCATTTTTAACTATAAACACTGCATGTATTACACTGTGCAGAATACATACAGAACAGAGACTAAAGTGGACATCAAACATTAATATGGGTGCTGGCTTATTGAATTTGATGATTAAATACAAAGTAATTGGTTTATAACAG
>NW_027284141.1:10000-31624 GCF_046629955.1 Centroberyx affinis | reverse complement strand
CATACCATCTATAATCTCAGTGTCCCTGTCTTCAGTGCCTGATTCAGGGTTCCTGGTGTAAACTCATATATCCAATAATCCCAACATTTTATGAATGCAAAGTTAGGCAAGAGATAGCTGCACTGTAGTCTCTATTTTGGAGAGGGATTATTTCTATTGTTCCCGTTTAGTAAGTAATGAGGGAGTGTTGGATTCCAGTGAGTCTGTTCAGTTCAGATTTACAGTTGTGCCACACCAGAAAAGTCAGTTCAAAGTCATCGTCACTTCTAGCTGCAATTTGCATCATCCAGCGTCTCCCTCAAATATATATATATATATAATATATATAGCAGAAGCTCAGCAGCCTGCTGAATTTATGAGTGCCTCCATTAATAGCAGAAAAATTCATTAATTTTTTTCTTCCTAAATCTCAGACAACCTTCAGAAAAAAATACACAGTGGCTTCAGTTCAGCCAGTAAAGGCTCCAGCAGATCTAACACCAGGCTTCATGTCTCTGCACTGCAAAAAATGACAAGTTGTTGTGTGATTTTTTCTTGTTTCTTGACCTATCCTATGATATTTTTAGACAGATTCTTGCACTGGCAGATAATCTTGCTGGTTTCAGTAAATTTCACTTGATTCATGCCAATATGACTCCAAAATCCTAAAATAAGCTTGATAAGTTTGGATACAAGATACAATAACTTAACAAGTTTGTCAGTTTTAGCAGTGTGGTTAGATTTTCCTGATGAATCACTGTCTGAATTTAACTGCTGGCTGTGTGAAAACAAACAACAAACCCCATCATGTCACTTCAGATTTGGATGTTTTACTGCAGGAAAAAGGAAGAGAGCAGAGGGAGCGTTCTGTTAGAGATACTGGACCACAACTTTCACCAGCCTCCATGACGTATCGTCCCGCAAATATGATGTCATTTGTTGTTGTTCATTTGCACATTCGGGTCGGTTCACAGTCGGTCGGTTCATACTGATGTCAGATAACACATGTGGTTCTCAACGTGGGGTCCGGGGACCACCAGGGGTATATTTAACTTGAGTATACTTGGCTTATACTGAAAAGTATACAGAAAAGTCTAAGTATACTTGGCTTATACTGAAAAGTATACAGAAAAGTCTAAGTATACTTGGCTTATACTGAAAAGTATACAGAAAAGTCTAAGTATATTTGGCTTATACTGAAAAGTATACAGAAAAGTCTAAGTATATTTGGCTTATACTTGTACTTAATCTTTTGATCGAGATATACTTCAGAAAAGTATAATTAAGTATTCTTGCCTTATACAGAAAGTTTAAGTATACTTGGCTTATAGTTGTGCTTACTCTTTTGATAGTAGCCTATTAAATACTTTTTTCACACATATTGGCTTCTTTGAGGTAGTACTCCAGCATATGTTTTACATACTATCTTATAAATTTACATGTCAGGTTTACAAGTCAGCTTTGGGGTGGAATAGCTTAGAATAAATAGTACATGGGTGGAATTGAACCTGATCTTTTATGTACACAGTGTTATTAACCCACACAGAAACAGATAAACATTTGGCTGTATAGTATAGTTGCAGTACAAAATAAACCTTAGATGTAAACTAGTGGTGTACTCAAAGTTTACTACTCTTACACTTAAAGTGTAGTTAAAAGTATACTTTCATAAACTAAAAAGTGGGCCAATTTAGTCCCAAGAAGTATTGAAGTAGTACACTTACAGGTATACTACTAGTGCATTGATATTAGTATACTAAGTGGACTGATATTACATAACTAGGAAACTAGCAGTATATATATATAAGTTTACTAGCAGTATACTTAAAAGTATACTTTAATAAACTAGAAAGTGGGCTAGAAGTATATAACTAGTACCTATAAGTTCACTTATAGTACATTTCACAGTATAGTTGCAGTACAAAATAAAACTTAGATGTAAACTAGTTGTATACTCAAAGTTTACTACTCTTACACTTAAAGTGTACTTAAAAATATACTTTTATAAACTAAAAAGTGGGCCAATTTAGTTGAAGTAGTACACTTACAAGTATACTACTAGTACATTGATATTAGTATACTTATTACATAAAGTATACTTGGGAAATATACTTGAACTTATACTTATAGTTTACTTAATAAAATGAACTTGAAGTATACTTCTTTTTTGTAAGGGAAAGCTCCGCCCCTTACCTGACTCACCTGAGACAAACCAGGAAACAGAGTTTATTATTGTTCCACTCCTCACTGAGAACAGACACACACACCAAGAGACAGAGGATAGGATTCAACTTCAGACCAAACCCACGACTTCCACTGAGGGAGGACAGCTACAGGAGGGAATACTGGAATACTGGAATACTGCCACTTCAACCTGCTGCTGACTCAGGAGTTTTAGAAGAAACACGACTCAAAGTCAAAGTAACTTTCAGGGAACATTCTAGAGGAGGGAGTGGTGTCACGACTGACTGACTGATTTCCTGTTTGAGCGGTCTGTCTGGTTTGTTTTTAGATTCACTCAGAGAGAAAATGTCTTCCAGATCAGAGGAGGATCTCTCCTGTCCTGTCTGCCATGACATCTTTAAAGATCCTGTCCTCCTGTCATGTAGCCACAGCTTCTGTAAAGCCTGTCTGCAGAGCTGGTGGACAGAGAAACTAATACATGAGTGTCCACTTTGTAAGAGAAGATCTTCAAAGAGTGAACCACCTTGTAACTTGGCATTAAAGAACCTGTGTGAGGCTTTCTTACTGGAGAGAGATCAGAGAGCTTCAGCAGGATCTGAGCTTCTCTGCAGTCTGCACTCTGAGAAACTCAAGCTCTTCTGTCTGGACCATCAGCAGCCAGTGTGTCTTGTCTGTCTGCATTCAAAAACACACACCAACCACAGAATCAGACCCATCGATGAAGCTGCACTGGATCTTAATGAGAAACTTCAGGAATCACTGAAGCTATTAAAGGAGAAACTAAAGCTCTTTAATGAAGTTAAAGGAAACTGTGATCAAACAGCAGAACACATTAAGGTCCAGGCCCGACACACAGAGAGGCAGATTAAGGAGGAGTTTAAGAGGCTTCACCAGTTTCTACAAGAGGAAGAGGAGGCCAGGATCGCTGCACTGAGGGAGGAAGAGGAGCAGAAGAGTCAGACGATGAAGGAGAAGATTGAGGGTCTGAGCAGAGAGATAGCAGCTCTTTCAGACACAGTCAGAGCCATAGAGAAGGAGCTGAGAGCTGAAGACGTCTCGTTCCTGCAGAACTACAAGGCTACAGTGGAAAGAGTCCAGCGCCCCCTGCTGGAGGATCCACAGCTGGTCTCAGGAGCTCTGATAGACGAGGCCAAACACCTGGGCAACCTGAGCTTCACAGTCTGGGACAAGATGAAGGAGATGGTCTCCTACACTCCTGTGATTCTGGACCCAAACACTGCTCATCCAGGACTCATCCTGTCTGAAGATCTGACCAGTGTGAGACGTGTAGAGAGACAGAAGCTTCCTGAAAACCCAGAGAGGATGGACTCCTACCTCTCTGTCCTGGGATCTGAGGGCTTTAACTCAGGAACTCACAGCTGGGATGTTGAGGTTGGAGACAATACATACTGGAGACTGGGTGCATTAACAGAGTCTGTCCAGAGGAAGGGACACATACAGTCTGGATTATGGGAAATATGGTTCTATGATGGTAGATACGGAACACGCTCCCCACCAGATCCAGTCACTGTTCTCCCAGTGAAGAAGAAGCTCCAGAGGATCAGACTGCATCTGGACTGGAACAGAGGAAAGCTGTCATTCTCTGATCCTGATACTAACACACACATACACACCTTCACACACACTTTCACTGACAGGCTGTTTCCATACATTGCCACTGTGGATAAACTCTCTCTGAAGATTTTACCAGTGAAGGTCTCTGTAACAGTGGAACAGCACAGTTAGAGATGATGATGATGATGGTGGTGATAATGATGATGATGATGATGATGATGATGATGATGATGATGATGATGAGGTCATGTAACAAGCCATCCATTTCTGTAATGGGAATACTTCTTATTTTAAGGATTCATTAAATAAACAGTATATATAATCATCTCTCTAATCTGTAATGTCAACATGTGCCCATCATGTTGATGATGTAGCTGTCATGGTGATGTGGATGACATCTATAACAACAAACAATAAAAATATACAAACAATATAAAAACATTAAAGGAAATCTCTTAGTACACAAACAAAGGAAACTAAATAAAATGAATAAAGATTGAAATAATCTATAACATTCAAATAAATTAAAATAGTTTTGCATTACCTCAAAGTAGACGAGCTCTACTTTGTTAAAGTGAATTTTCTCTATATTTAGACTGCAGGTAAAAGTTCATCCTGTCTTCTTTGGTTCTTCATCTGAAGTGTTAAATTTATTTGATCTAACTTTATTCCAGGTTCTTAGAGTTTCTCTCCACTGTAACTAGTCTTCTCTTTGTAGTTAAATCATTTAAACTGCAGCAGATCCTGGACTGACTCTAATATTTACAGCAACAGATCCAGGCTCAGCTGAACTCTTCATTTACAAAACTCTTTATATCCATTTGGGAAAATAAATCAGAACCTCATAGTTTGTCGTTCAACATCTCCAACATCCAGACCATCCTGTCTGTAAAAGAGTTTTCATTTTGTCAACCGAGGACTTCAGTTATCTAGAGTCCTATAAAAAGTGCCATCAATTTTAATTCAGAATTATCAATCAGTTTGTCACTTTATTTAAAAGGTAGAGATTTCATTTTGGATTCAGACTTCATGTAATGTTGGTGATTTGGGAATTGAAGCTTTCTCTACTGTTGCATTGTTTTTTGTTAGTTGTTGCTAAAAAGCAAATATAGATTAACCATAATAAGGTAACAACTTGCTATAATGAGGAGTGTAACAGTTAAGCAGAGGTGGGTCAGATTACTTTGAAATGCACTGATTACAAACAACATGGCAATATTAGTAATCAGTTACACAATACACTTTTTAGTAACAGCCCAAGTTGGAATATTATTTCAAGAAACTCACTGATCTGAGTCCATGCATAGTAAATGTAACAAATTTTATTTTCAGGATAAAACCCCTTGAGATGTAACTTCTTAATCTTGTTTTTGAGGGGGGGTCCTGACAAAAGACAAAATAAAATATACACAACATAAGATACAACACAATATGTAACAAATAACAGACATGGTTACAGTTACAATTAGACTAATTATAAAGGACAAATACAAACACACACACACTCACGCACCATACACACACCAAGAAATCTAGACACCCACACCCATATAATAACAACAGTTGGTAGGTTGTTCCAGTCTTATAATTAAATGCCTTTTTTCCTAATTCAAGTGAAATTTTTGGGACATGAAAACGGAGATGATTATTATGTCTAAGAGAATAATTAGAATTTTGTGGGATGAGTAGCTCTTGTAAATAAATAGGGTAGTTGAAATGAATACATTTGAAAAGAAACTGGTACCAGTGCAGCTGTTGTCTAGTTTCGTGAGAAAGCCATTGCAGTTGATTGTACATTATACAGTGGTGAGTTTGCAAGTGACAGTTGAGAATAAATCTGCATAAACTATTAAATATGACTTCTAAATTTGCCAAATCAGTTTTTGAAGCATTTTGATATACAATGTCTCCATAGTCAAGAACAGACAATAACAACTTGGATTCCAGCTTCTTTTTTACATTCATGGTAAAACAGTTCTTTGATCTGTAAAACACCAATGGAACAGTGAATCTTTTTACATAGATAATCAATGTGCGTGTGAGTCAATCCCTAGCCCCAGATATTTTACACAATCAACCTTAGTGAGTAGTGCACCATCAGATGTAAAAATAGAAAGATTATTAGTAGCAGATTTAAGCCTTTGCCTTGTACCAAACAGCATGATGTAAGAATCTGTCTGATTAAGAACTAGTCTATTTGTAATAAACCAGTTTTGTGTCAGGTCAAAGTCTGACTGGAGAGAAGCAATAATCTGTAATGTATTTGAACTGGCAGCATAGATTACTGTATCATCTGCATATAAATGGATATTTGAGGTTTTGCATAATAATGGGAGTTCATTAATAAAAATTGAAAAGAGAAGGGGTCCCAAAATAGAGCCTTGTGGAACACCTTTATTAATATCAAGAAGATCAGACTGATGCCCTTCAATAAACACACACTGCTTCCTACCACTAAGATATGCATTGAACCAGGTCAGGACATTCTGAGCAAGTCCAATGTTTTTCAATATTTGTAATACTATATGATGATCCACCAAGTCAAAAGCCTTGCATAAATAAAAAAAAATTGCACCTGTTAATTTGCCTCGGTCAGAGGAGGAGGATGTCATCACTATTTTCAATAGTGCTGTAGTGGTGGAATGATTGGGTCTAAAACCAGATTGAAAAGATGATAATGTATCATGTTCTGTAAGATAACTGAATAATTGAGTATATATTAACTTTTCAAAAACGTTTGCAATTGTACAGATAATGGATATGGGTCTATAATTGTTAAGGTCAAGAGAGTTACCGCCATTATGTAAAGGAGTCTCTCTCGCATGTTCCCAAACATGTGGTATCTCACCAGTGGACAAAGAGAGGTTAAACAAGTCTGCTAGGGGGTACATCAATACATGGGCAGCCCATTTGATAAATTTACAGAACAGATAGCACTTCAGTTGGTTTGATTTTCCTGAAGCTTAAGTTATTCATGCTCTGGTGTTGAATATAATTAGAAGTATGGTGGTTAATTTCACAAGAAGTCTGCATTGAGCTGATGGAAGTGAAATGTTGATTGAAGACATCAGCAATATCTGAAGGTTCTTGAATGATGCAATCTTTGAACATCACCTGATTAATTGACTGTTTGCCAGATTTATTGAGAAGGTCATTTGCTTTTCTCCAGAACTGTCTTGGGTTTTTAAAGTGTTTGGAAAGACTGTCGGCATAATAAGCGGCGTTTGCATTTCTAGTTTTAGTTTTGCTTGTGTTTCTTAGCTATGTATAAACTTCCCAATCTAATGGGTCCCTAGTTTTTCTAAATTTAGTCCAGGCTAAATCACGCTGTCTGAACAGATTCATCAAATCAGAATTAACCCAAGGTAGATGTCTACCTTTGACTTTAATTGTTTTCCAGGGTGCATGTTTGTTGCAGATATTTATAAATTCAGAAGACAGATAGTCCCAAGCATCCTGAATAGTTGGTATTATTTTATATCTATACCAATTTAAACCAATTAGGTCTTCAATAAAAGAGTCTATATTGATATTTTTGCACTGTCTAATTTTTATGAACTTTGGAGGTAACTAATTTTCCATATACAGTAGATTATAGAGCGATCACTGACACAGTCAGACAGTATGCCAGTTTTTGAAATCCTCTCAGGCTGTGTGGTTAGGATCCAATCTAACAATTTATGATTGAGGGTTTTGTGATTGAGTCTTGTAGGCTCATTCAATAGCTGAGTAAAATTCAGATTTTCAAGTGAACATCTGTCTTTCAAGGAGGAATTGTCCAACCAGTTTTTTGTCACCAAGGATTATCCATTAATTTGATCATTCAATAGAATTTATAGTGGCTGTGATACAATTGATTGAATCTGCAGGTGCACTTGGGGGTCTATAAATATCTCCAATCATAATAGATTTAATTTAATTTAGAATAGTCTTAACAAATAATGCCTCAAAATGTAATGGTTCAATCTTAGGCAAAATATGTTCAGACAGCAAGGTATCAGCAACATAAACAGCAACTCCACCACCTCTGGTGCCTCTATCTTTTCTGAATAAAACATACGTTTCTAGCGCTATTTCTTTGTCAGAGATTGATTTGGTTAACCATGTTTCAGAGAGTGTGATGATGTTTGGCTTATGGGCCTCTACCCACGCTCTGAATAAGTCTATTTTTGGAAGCAGGCTCCTAATATTGACATGTACAATCTTTAGACCTTTACAATTATTCATATCTGCAAGGCATAGGAGTCAAGCATTTGTGGTTCAACTGATATAAATCTGAAAAGACATTCGAAGAAAAGACAAAACATACAAGCATACACACCAGTAATTCTTCACCCCACCATTCACAGACCCCCCACCCCCCCGATGAAATATCAATGTGAAGTTGGACAGAGAGAGAGAGAGAGAGAGAGAGAGAGAGAGAGCTATGAAAGCAAAAAAAGGAAAGAAATGTAGTGCACATGAAAAAGTAGGCCTATGCATTTGAATGATCAACAAGGCAACAAGGATCAACAAGAAGTGGTTAAGGCTGAACAATGTTCACATTGTCCACATTTTTTTTTTTTTATTTATATTGTTGTTGTTTCTTTTTTTTTTGTTAGTCTTTATCCTTTCAGAAGAGCCAGGGTGTGGTGGTGGGGTTTCAGAATAGCTGTCCTTCAATGTAAAGTTTATCAACCACCAGAGTATTTTCCGCCATTCATTTATTTCTCTGGGGAACTGGTCATTGATGCCGAATGTTGTTCCTTTCAGCTCGTGTCCTTTGGTCTTTACGAGTTCCTTCTTTTGGAAATGTTCAAATTTAGCGATCATGGGACAGGGTCTGTTTTCCATGCGGGGTCCGAGTCGGTGTACGCGGTGAAATGTTATTTTGTTGACGGTTTCTGACGGGAGTTTCAAAGCAGTGTGCATGAAGTTTTTGACCAGGGTTTCTGGATTGTCGGTTGTGCTTTCATGGATTCCAGAAAAAATGAGATTGTCGCGCATGTTTCTGGTTTGAATGTCGAGGACTGTCTCTTTCAGTGTTTTGTTTTCTTTTTTGATTATGTCCATCTGAGAAGCGAGTATTTCCACAGAGTGTTTGAGTTCAGTGTTGTCTCTCTGGAGCTCGCCTATTTGCTGGTGAGTGAACTCTAAACTTGTTCTTAAGTCTTTAATCTCCTGATGGAGCATGCCAAGAACATCCAGTGTTTTATTTATAGATTCGAGCACACTGACCTGTATGTCGGTGGTGTTCAGGTCGTCGGTGTCGGTGGATGAGTCTGTTTTTTTCCTTTTAGCCGGGTTGCTGGTCTGGTTGTCCAGGTTCTTGTTTTCCTCCTCCATTGCGCACTTGTAGCGTTGTGTTGTCCTGTGTTTATTTGGAAAAAGTCCGGTGGTGTCCAAAAAAGTTATAAATCTTTTGGTTGGCATTTAGCAGAAGTGTAGAATCAGATCTAGCAACCAGGCGCCGCCATGTTAAATCTCAAATCTCACCGGCGTGGTCTCGCGATGTCACAGCATCTCACTCGATAAAGGTCATGACCATATCCATCTGATTATCAACTCATCAGCCCATGGTAAGGATAAGCCACAAATCAGCTGTGGAGACTGCCACCTACAAGCTCATAACAGTGTCATCTTCAGAGATATATGTAGGAAAATTAGGGGAAATCTGTGTGTGTGTGTGTGTGTGTGTGTTATTTAAACTATGAGTGGTTTATTTGCATAATAATAATCCAGTAGAGGCTGAATCACTGCCATTTGTCAGATTCATTGACGTTCATTTGTGTTTGTCCTTGGTGTCTGATTGACTGACAGCGCAGTCAATCAAACACACACACACACACACACACACACACACACACACCACACACACACACACACACACACACACACACTTGAAAGCAGGAGTATTGTATCCTCACAGACTGAGGAAGGTAAAAAGAAAGTGATGATTTCATCATTTTCTAAAGAGACGGAGTGTGAAGTTTCCTTCCTGTTTGGAGTCTGAATCAAAACCAACGAGCTTCAAACACACACATCCTGTCTGGAGGGGGGGGGGCTAGAGAGAGAGAGGGGGGGGGGAGAGAGAGCAAGAGAGAGAGAGGGAGAGAGGGGGGGCGAGAGGGAGAGAGAGAGAGAGAGAGAGTGAGAAGGAGAGAGAGAGAGAGAGAGACTGCCCCCTTCAAGAGAAAAAGTTTAAGACACACAGAACAGACCAATCAGAATATCGGAGAGAGAGAAAGTTTCTGAAAAACTTCAAGTTCAGAAAGGAAGGAAGGAAGGAAGGAAAGAAAAATATAGCGTGGCATTAAAGTAACACACTTCACCGCTCTGAACTGTGAACAAAATCTAATGGAAACACAAACTGCAGTAGAGAAAACAACCTGATGTCACACAAAAACATGAAATGAATATGAACATGAATATGAATGACTCGTTGACACCGTATTCCGTGTTGGTGAGACGTAAAGTGTTAAAACTCTGTTTTCCCAGCAGGAAGTGGTTCCCTGAAGGAGGCACGACTGTAAACAGGCAGCAGAGTCTCAGTGACAGTCAGGGTGTTGCAGGAGTGGACTTAGTGATTTGGGGGCCCTAGGCAAAGGCAAGCATGGGCCCCTGAATCCCCTGAATCCCAACCCTCTCCCTTTTTAATCCATCCTTTCTACGTATTACCATCAAGTTGGGGCTGAGAAAACTATGCATGCAAGGGCACTTTTTGTTCTTTTTCTGCCCCATTTGTGCAGCTTGCTTTTTTGTTTTGGGTGTTTCTTCTCTCTCAGCTCCTGATGCAGTGGAAAGAAAAATTTGCTTACGTACCGAAATAGGAACAAAATAGTCGACAAGTAGCAAAATCGCACTAGAAGTGGAATAACCCAATATAGCCTGACTGGTTAGGGTGGGTGACCACGACTGAAGATTGAAATAATCTATTGTAACAAAAAGTACATTTATTTTATATTGATTAAAAATAAGTTTACATTAGTTCTATTCTTGTCTTTTTTGGGGGCCCTCTGGCTGCCGGGGCCCCAGGCAGAGTTTGACTTAAGTGACGGAGACCGGAGTTCAATTCCTAGTTTGAAGGAAGGAAATTTCTACCAAAACTGTAATCTTACTTTTTCTTATTTAACCGATTTAAGCCTTTCACTAACCTCAACCAAGTTGTTTTAGTTTCCTAAACCGAACCGCTCGGTCAACCTGCAGCTGAGAATGTCCTGTCTGATTAATGTTTTTATCACAGAATCCAGTTCATGGTGGAGGAATGTAATTTTCACATAATTCGTGTCTTCAGATCAGACTCAGACTCAGATTCAGACTACTTTATTGCCCATTAAATTTACATAGAATGGAAATTCGTCTTTGGCATTGGCATAAAAGACAACACACACCATACACAACAATACACAATAATTATACACCGAACAAAAATATAAACACAACACTTTTGCTTTTGCTCCCATTTTTCATGAGTTGAAATAAAAGATCTAAGACTTTTTCTATGCACACAAAAGGCTTATTTCTCTCAAATTTTGTTCACAAATTTGTTTAAATCCGTGGTAGTGAGCACTTCTCCTTTGCCAAGATAATCCATCCACCTGACAGGTGTGGCATGTCAAGATGCTGATTAAACAGCATGATTACTGCACAGGTGTGCCTTGGGCTGGTCACAATAAAAGGCCACTCTAAAATGTGCAGTTTTTACACGGATTTTAACAAATTTGTGAACAAAATTTGAGAGAAATAAGCCTTTTGTGTGCATAGAAAAAGTCTTAGATCTTTTATTTCAACTCATGAAAAATGGCAGCAAAAAACAAAAGTGTTGCGTTTATATTTTTGTTCAGTATACGTTAAGGTAGGGTAGAATCTTAAAGTGACTGAGTGGAAAGTGGCAGTAGTAAAAGTGATGAGTGGGTTGTTCTTCCACTGGCTTGTAAGTCCGTTCTAACCATCACAACAATGCAGAATACACAGCAGTACAGCGTAGATCTGGGTTTCAGAGTTCGTGCTCATTTCACATTTAAAAAAAATTTGTCGTTCCAACATCTAGGCTGATCAGACTTCTTCTTCTTCTTCTTCTTCTTCTTCTTCTTCTTCTTCTTCTTCTTCTTCTTCTTCTTCTACTGTTAAACCGCTGGAATCACGCTCCGATCGCCGTCTTCTTATTGTTTTATTATCGGTTCATTTTATCTCCGCTGTTTTTCTATTGGGTTTAGAAAAGCGCTCCGTCAATAAAGTTTATTGTTGTTTATTATTTGAAGGTAAAATGACAGTTTAGTCGGCAGGAAGACACAGTGAGACCACACACACACACACACACACACACACACACACACACACACACACAGAGAAAATGAGCTGAAAAGAGTGAAAAGACAACAGAGAACAAAAACTAAAAACAAACCGCTGAACTGTCGTGTTCAGGAAGTGATTCTTCTTCTGTCAGTCTGACGAGACAGTTTCTTCAGCAGTGTTGTTGGTTTTTTTTCCCACGAGGCCGTTTGGCTGTCACTGTTTCTCCGACACCATTCTGAAGGTGATAATTGCCTTAGACACACGCACACACACACACACGCACACACACACACACACACACTGTAAAGCCAGAAGCTCACTGGAAGCGGCCAGTGGTGGATGAAGAACTCTGATCCTTTACTTAAGTAAAAGTACCAATACAGCAATGGAAAAATACTCCATTACAAGTAAAAGTCCTGCATGAAAAATCCACTTAAGTAAAAGTACATAAGTATTAGCAGCAAAATGTAGTTAAAGTATTAAAGTAAAAGTAGTGGTTTGGTCCCTCTGACTGATATTTTATTATATATGACATCATTAGATTATTAATACTGAAGCATCAGTGTGTAAGCAGCATGTTACTGTTGTAGCTGCTGGAGGTGGAGCTAGTTTGAACTACTTTATATACAGTTAGCTAGTTTAGTCCAGTGGTTCCCAACCTAGGGGTCGGGCCCCTCCAAAGGGTCACCGGATAAATCTGAGGGGTCGTGAGATGATTAATGGGAGAGGAAAGAAGAAAAAACAAAGTTCTGATACACAAATCTGTTTTCAGTTTTTGGACTTTTTCTCTAATCTTTGATTTTTGCTGAAATATTGGATCATTTGAACATTTATTGAAATGAAACCATGTGAGGTTTAGAGGGGAAAAATCACTGTTTGGTGGAGCTGTTAACAACTCATAGACATCTGAAATGTGACCCGACTACACACTGCTTTTTGTAAGACGTCAAAAGCCAAAAAGGTTGGAAACCACTGGTTTCATCTTTAACAATGTGTTGTATTTTAAAAGCTTGTTATATTATCCATTGTGTCAAATCTCCATCTGAAAAGTAACTAAAGCTGTCAAATAAATGTAGTGGAGTAGAAAGTACAATATTTCCCTCTGAAATGTAGTGGAGTGGAAGTATAAAGTAGCATCAAATGGAAATACTCAAGTAAAGTACAAGTATCTCAAAATTGTACTTAAGTACAGTACTTGAGTAAATGTACTTAGTTACTTTCCACCACTGTCTCTAACAATGAACACTAGTCTGAGGGCTAAACTTCTAATATCATGTGGAAGTCATACATGCACTCGACTTCTTCATGTGATCTGGACATGCTCACATGAAGATCCTTTACTGAACACTCCACTGTGATATTTGTGTTTATTTCAGATTAAAGCTGCCTAATTAGCATGTTAACTCATCAAAATGACCTGAAGTTGTAAAAGTCGTAGAGTTGGAAAAGAACAAAAGCATCTGGCCCCGCCCACAGGAGAGGGGAGGAAGGGGAGGGAGAGGAGGAAGAAGAGGAAGAAAAAGAGGGGGGAAGAGGAAGAGGAGGAGGAAGGAAAGGGAGGAAGAGGAGGGAGAGCAAGAAGAAGAGGAAGAAAAACAGGGGGGAAGAAGAAGAGGAGGAGGAAGGAAAGGGAGGAAGAGGAGGGAGAGGAAGAAGGAGAGGAAGAAAAAGAGTGGGGAAGAGGAGGAGGAAGGAAAGGGAGGAAGAAGAGGGAGAGGAAGAAGGAGAGGAAGAAAAAGAGTGGGGAAGAGGAGGAGGAAGGAAAGGGAGGAAGAAGAGGAAGAAGGAGAGGAAGAAAAAGAGTGGGGAAGAAGAAGAGGAGGAGGAAGAAAAGGGAGGAAGAGGAGGGAGAGGAAGAAGAAGAGGAAGAAAAACGGGGGAAGAAGAAGAGGAGGAGGAAGGAAAGGGAGGAAGAGGAGGGAGAGAAAGAAGGAAAGGAAGAAAAAGAGTGGGGAAGAGGAAGAGGAGGAGGAAGGAAAGGGAGGAAGAGGAGGGAGAGCAAGAAGAAGAGGAAGAAAAACAGGGGGGAAGAAGAAGAGGAGGAGGAAGGAAAGGGAGGAAGAGGAGGGAGAGAAAGAAGGAGAGGAAGAAAAAGAGTGGGGAAGAGGAGGAGGAAGGAAAGGGAGGAAGAAGAGGGAGAGGAAGAAGGAGAGGAAGAAAGAGTGGGGAAGAAGAAGAGGAGGAGGAAGAAAAGGGAGGAAGAGGAGGGAGAGGAAGAAGAAGAGGAAGAAAAACGGGGGAAGAAGAAGAGGAAGAGGAAGAAAAACGGGGGAAGAAGAAGAGGAGGAGGAAGGAAAGGGAGGAAGAGGAGGGAGAGGAAGTAGAAGAAGAAGAAAAAGAGTGGGGAAGAAGAAGAGGAGGAGGAAGGAAAGGGAGGAAGAGGAGGGAGAGGAAGTAGAAGAGGACGAAAAAGAGTGGGGAAGAAGAAGAGGAGGAGGAAGGAAAGGGAGGAAGAGGAAGGAGAGGAAGAGGAGGAAGAAAAAGAGGAGGGGAGAGGAAGAAGAGGAAGAGGAGGAAGAAGAGGAGCGAGGAAGAGGACAGAGAGGAAGAGGAAGAAGAGGGAGGATGGAAGGGAAAACTGACCTCATACACACACACACGTTGTCACAGTCACACACACACACACACACACACACACACACACACACACACACACACACACACACACACACACACACACAGGTAAACGGATAAATTGCTCTTACAGCCCTGCAGCAGAGATGCTGGCACTGCAGAACACACACACACACACACACACACACACACACACACTCTCACACACACACACACACACACCCTCACACACACACACACACACACACACACACACACATACTGGTCTCCATGTTGGATGGGGACCAACTTTCTGATCATCACTTGTGGGTACCACCCTTTCTAAAGGTTCTAGAGGTATGAAAAAAATCAGGTACACTAACCATAGCTTTGTTAGCTTATACACGACTTCAAATCACTGAATTGATGAAGTAATGACTTGACCATGCTAAATGGGGACTTATGAAAAATCGAGTGAACATGGCTGATGGGGACCTCATTTACATATATTTTGCATAATTCACACAAATTCCCATTTGATTAGTGGGGACCTTGCAACAAAAATAAGTGTATTACTATATTGAAATGGCATATGATGTGCATCTATATTGCGGAAATCCTCAGATTATTGCATTCGTTAAAAAAAAGTTTAATCTACAACTAAGTAGAATTAAAAGATACAGTAGTAGTACATGACCGTTCAGATTTTGAAATGGCTTGGTTGTTCATAGATGATGTAAATGTAGCATGAGGCCTGCACATGGTGCTAGTAATGCAGAGCACCACTCTTGCATAGAACGCCTAGTGCTGTGCATGTAGCCATCTTCACAACATTGCAGATTTTAGGTTTGATAAGAATATCAGGGTGTTTGAAGTTAATATTTATGGATGAAGTAGTGAAAGGCTATCTCTATTCATAACGTATGAAGGATTGAAAGAGTAGTGAATTATTGTCTGGATATTTTCCAACCCATATCTCCCACACAACAAGTCAAACCTTTAAAGTCAAACCATCTTGACCAGGACTCCCTGGCAGAAGATTGTATCTCAATGGGACCTTCCTGGTTAAATAAAGTATAAATAAAAAATAAAATTTAAACCCTTGTACTTTCCACTGTTTGAGCTATTCTTTCTTTAATTCTCACACAGGCACAACCATTTTGTTTTCTAGTTTTTACCTCAGTCAACCACTGTTAATCACCTAACTACTACTCAATCACCTGACACTTAGTACCACCATAATAAAACTACTACTAACTACTAACTGAACTCAAAGACATGAAACTCACATTTAAATTGTACAATTCAACGTTTAATGAGTTCAACTTCACAAATGAACTCAACAAATTAAGTCAAATAAACCTCAAAACAATGAAACTCTCACAATACTTTCACATATGCTTCCTTTCAAATAACTCACTGCCATTTTTGGCTATTATTGGCACTTCAGAGCAAAACAATTTAATGCAAAAACATTCAAATGCTTTTTAAAAGGTAGGAAATATGTTCAACATGTTCAGTAGACCTTTTGCTGAGACATGCAAATGTAAACAAAAACTGCCATCCCAGAGAGTTGGTAATCTTCACACTATTGACGTTGCCATTTCCTTTTGTAGGCCATAATGCGGTTATGAACATAGAATTTCAGGTTCTGCCAGTCCCGGTTCTTAAGAGCTTCTGGTTCAGCCCTTAAACATTTCTCACAGTCACTCTTTGCTGGTACAATACAAGATGTGATGAATCGATTCATGTGCCTTTCCACCGCCTGCACCTCTGTCTGCTGCCAGGGTGTTTTCTTCTTCTGGGTAGCTTCACCTTAAAGTGGGCAGAAAAACACATTTGTAATTGAAAGGATTAGAAAGGGTGTCTGCTGGAATTCCAATAATTTCTGAATCCTATATCAGTATACAGTATATGCCAGCATCTACAGTACAAGTAAAATTATTTGCACTCTACCTATGGATAGAATTACATTGTCAGTCAAACACTGATTTGTGCATTCTGCCACTTGGACTGAAATGAACACTGGGGAAAAGGAAAAGATGATGAGGACCATTTTTTCCTATAAGCCATACATATTGTGTTGTCTTAAAAAAGAAATTGTTAAATCTGATCACTGTAGTGGGCTCACTTTTTATACATTCATGAAAATAATATTAATTTATAATTTTTCAAACTAAATTTTCAGGAAGAAACAGTATTTATCATGTTCTTATCAACATTTTAGATCCTGTGCTTGCAGGAGTTTGGCGCAAAGTTGCTACAGTGGACATTAAGCAAAAAATGATGAGTGAAATAAATCCATCTAGTTATTCTACTATGTAGTATGTCCAAAGAATTATATAACACATTACAACCATTAAACAAGTACTACTATGGTGATTATGGCTTTAGCAACTTTAGCTCTGTTGATATTAAAGCTACTTGAAACACTTGCATTAGCTCTAACATGAGTTGCTTCTACAGTATGAGTAATAATGCACGTTATTACAATGCATCCATCCACTCATTAAACTGCTCCAGCCCCTGTGAGCACCCAGTTCCTTGGTATAGGGGCTGTCCTAAATATCCCACTACCATTAGCCTTCTAGATGCATTACATTAAACTGTTTGACTGTACTGATTCACACTAGATTACCATCACAATAAGCTTCCTTATTTCTTTTAGCTGGTTAAAAACACAAAAACAAACAAAGCATGACTATGACAGACTCTAGAATAAAATCTGAAGTGATAAACATGAATGTACCTGTGGTGTTTGGACCAGTAGCATCATCCATCTGTGTCTTTGACAGGAGAGAAGGATGTGAGTCCATGGCATTAGCTGTATCGCTGGTCATCTGTTAACACATATTTCACAATGACAATATTTTAGAATATGAAAACATAAGAAACAAATGGTAAATTTGATGTAAAAAGAGCATAACACACAATTAGATTGATGACTTGTTCAGACAAAATCTCTGAGATGAGGTGCATGCCAATATATTCCAGACTTAAGAGAAAAAACATCAAATTCATATTCAAATATTTTGTCCTGCCCAGCCAAGCTCTGAGTTCACACATCTTGAATAAAACAGGCTTTATGGGGACATTTCACACACAATGTTACAGTTCCTTGTGGGGACCAGTTGTCTCAGTTGTGTCCAAAGTCAAACACTGACTGAAGGTGTCCCCACAGCACACCTTCAGTCAAACACTGACTGAAGGTGTGCTGTGGGGACGTCGTGAGTGTCCAGAATATAGTGATAATTAACCAAGAAAAAAAATCCCTATGAAGGTTAAAATATGTCCTAAATATCCCACTACCATTAACCTTCTAGATGCATTACATTAAACTGTTTGACTGTACTGATTCACACTAGATTACCATCACAATAAACTTCCTTCTTTATTTTAGCTGGTTAAAAACACAAAAACAAAAAAGCATGACTATTGAGAGACTCTAGAATTAAATCTGAAGTGATAAACATGAATGTACCTGTGGAGGAGTGTTGTTTGGACCAGTAGCATCATCCATCTGAGTCTTTGACAGGAGAGAAGGATGTGAGTCCTCCTTCACCATGGCATTAGCTGTATCGCTGGTCATCTGCAAACACATATTTCACAATGACAATATTTTAGAATATGAAAACATAAGAAACAAATGGTCAATTTGATGTAAAAAGAGCGGAACATGCAATTAGATTGATGACTTGTTCAGACAAAATCTCTGAGATGAGGTGCATGCCAATATATTCCAGACTTCAGAGAAAAAACATCAAATTCATATTCAAATATTTCTTCTTGCCCATCCAAGCTCTGTCTGTGTTCACACATCTTGAATTAAATAGGCTTTGTGGGGACATTTCACACACAATGTTACAGTTCCTTGTGGGGACCAGTTGTCTCAGTTGTGTCCAAAGTCAAACACTGACTGAAGGTGTCCCCACAGCACACCTTCAGTCAAACACTGACTGAAGGTGTGCTGTGGGGACGTCGTGAGTGTCAAGAATATAGTGATAATTAACCAAGAAAAAAAATCCCTATGAAGGTTAAAATCTGTCCTAAATATCCCACTACCATTAACCTTCAAGATGCATTACATTAAACTGTTTGACTGTACTGATTCACACTAGATTGCCATCACAATGAACTTCCTTCTTTATTTTACCTGGTTAAAAACACAAAAACAAACAAAGCATGACTGAGACTCTAGAATTAAATCTGAAGTGATAAACATGAATGTACCTGTGGAGGAGTGTTGTTTGGACCAGTAGCATCATCCATCTGAGTCTTTGACAGGAGAGAAGGATGTGAGTCCTCCTTCACCATGGCATTAGCTGTATCGCTGGTCATCTGTAAACACATATTTCACAATGACAATATTTTAGAATATGAAAACATAAGAAACAAATGGTCAATTTGATGTAAAAAGAGCGGAACACGCAATTAGATTGATGACTTGTTCAGACAAAATCTCTGAGATGAGGTGCATGCCAATATATTCCAGACTTCAGAGAAAAAACATCAAATTAATATTCAAATATTTCTTCCTGCCCAGCCAAGCTCTGCGTTCACACTTCTTGAATAAAACAGGCTTTGTGGGGACATTTCACACACAATGTTACAGTTCCTTGTGGGGACCAGTTGTCTCAGTTGTGTCCAAAGTCAAACACTGACTGAAGGTGTCCCCACAGCACACCTTCAGTCAAACACTGACTGAAGGTGTGCTGTGGGGACGTCGTGAGTGTCCATAATATAGTGATAATTAACCAAGAAAAAAAATCCCTATGAAGCTTAAAATCTGTCCTAAATATCCCACTACCATTAGCCTTCTAGATGCATTACATTAAACTGTTTGACTGTACCGATTCACACTAGATTACCATCACAATGAACTTCCTTCTTTATTTTAGCTGGTTAAAAACACAAAAACAAAAAAGCATGACTATTGAGAGACTCTAGAATTAAATCTGAAGTGATAAACATGAATGTACCTGTGGAGGAGTGTTGTTTGGACCAGTAGCATCATCCATCTGAGTCTTTGACAGGAGAGAAGGATGTGAGTCCTCCTTCATCATGGCATTAGCTGTATCGCTGGTCATCTGTAAACACATATTTCACAATGACAATATTTTAGAATATAAAATCATAAGAAACAAATGGTCAATTTGATCTATACACAACATAACATGCAATTAGATTGATGACTTGTTCAGACAAAATCTCTGAGATGAGGTGCATGCCAATATATTCCAGACTTCAGAGAAAAAACATCAAATTCATATTAAAAATATTTCTTCCTGCCCAGCCAAGCTCTGCGTTCACACATCTTAAATAAAACAGGCTTTGTGGGGACATTTCACACACAATGTTACAGTTCCTTGTGGGGACCAGTTGTCTCAGTTGTGTCCAAAGTCAAACACTGACTGAAGGTGTCCCCACAGCACACCTTCAGTCAAACACTGACTGAAGGTGTGCTGTGGGGACGTCGTGAGTGTCAAGAATATAGTGATAATTAACCAAAAAAAAAATCCCTATGAAGGTTAAAATCTGTCCTAAATATCCCACTACCATTAACCTTCTAGATGCATTACATTAAACTGTTTGACTCTACTGATTCACACTAGATTGCCATCACAATGAACTTCCTTCTTTATTTTAGCTGGTTAAAAACACAAAAACAAAAAAGCATGACTATTGAGAGACTCTAGAATTAAATCTGAAGTGATAAACATGAATGTACCTGTGGAGGAGTGTTGTTTGGACCAGTAGCATCATCCATCTGAGTCTTTGACAGGAGAGAAGGATGTGAGTCCTCCTTCATCATGGCATTAGCTGTATCGCTGGTCATCTGTAAACACATATTTCACAATGACAATATTTTAGAATATAAAATCATAAGAAACAAATGGTAAATTTGATCTATACACAACATAACATGCAATTAGATTGATGACTTGTTCAGACAAAATCTCTGAGATGAGGTGCATGCCAATATATTCCAGACTTCAGAGAAAAAACATCAAATTCATATTAAAAATAT
Source organism: Centroberyx affinis (assembly GCF_046629955.1). Classification (NCBI taxonomy): domain Eukaryota; kingdom Metazoa; phylum Chordata; class Actinopteri; order Beryciformes; family Berycidae; genus Centroberyx; species Centroberyx affinis. The sequence continues at coordinate 11,031 of NW_027284141.1, read as the reverse complement.
TTCTTCCTGCCCAGCCAAGCTCTGCGTACACACATCTTGAATAAAACAGGCTTTGTGGGGACATTTCACACACAATGTTACAGTTCCTTGTGGGGACCAGTTGCCTCTGTTGTGTCCAAAGTCAAACACTGACTGAAGGTGTCCCCACAGCACACCTTCAGTCAAACACTGACTGAAGGTGTGCTGTGGGGACGTCGTGAGTGTCCATAATATAGTGATAATTAACCAAGAAAAAAAATCCCTATGAAGGTTAAAATCTGTCCTAAATATCCCACTACCATTAACCTTCTAGATGCATTACATTAAACTGTTTGACTCTACTGATTCACACTAGATTGCCATCACAATGAACTTCCTTCTTTATTTTAGCTGGTTAAAAACACAAAAACAAAAAAGCATGACTATTGAGAGACTCTAGAATTAAATCTGAAGTGATAAACATGAATGTACCTGTGGAGGAGTGTTGTTTGGACCAGTAGCATCATCCATCTGAGTCTTTGACAGGAGAGAAGGATGTGAGTCCTCCTTCATCATGGCATTAGCTGTATCGCTGGTCATCTGTAAACACATATTTCACAATGACAATATTTTAGAATATAAAATCATAAGAAACAAATGGTAAATTTGATCTATACACAACATAACATGCAATTAGATTGATGACTTGTTCAGACAAAATCTCTGAGATGAGGTGCATGCCAATATATTCCAGACTTCAGAGAAAAAACATCAAATTCATATTAAAAATATTTCTTCCTGCCCAGCCAAGCTCTGCGTTCACACATCTTAAATAAAACAGGCTTTGTGGGGACATTTCACACACAATGTTACAGTTCCTTGTGGGGACCAGTTGTCTCAGTTGTGTCCAAAGTCAAACACTGACTGAAGGTGTCCCCACAGCACACCTTCAGTCAAACACTGACTGAAGGTGTGCTGTGGGGACATCGTGAGTGTCAAGAATATAGTGATAATTAACCAAAAAAAAAATCCCTATGAAGGTTAAAATCTGTCCTAAATATCCCACTACCATT
>NW_027284141.1:0-5000 GCF_046629955.1 Centroberyx affinis | reverse complement strand
AATTGAGGTTTTACTCTCGTTCATCATCGAGTTGAATCAATAATTTTAATTTAAATAAAATCACAGTTCTTCATTCATCTCTCAGTATTAGTGTCAGACATCTGCAGGGTCAAACGTATTCCGTTTAATCATTTTCTATCCAGACTAGACTCAAACTTCAAGACTTTTCTCTTCACTGAAACAAAAGTTTTAATCTCGGAGTTTGTCTGCGAGTATTAAACCGCTGAGTCAGGACTTTACGGTCAAACAAAACACAGTTTGTCATTAATCTCACAGTCACTCTCATATATATATATATATAATTATATTGGGTGATATTCAGTGTTTAAAATCAGAGGATCTGAATCAGGACAGTCAGGACAAAAACTGTAATAAATGGGTAATAAACGAAAACTGGGTAATAATTTGCACGGCAATAAACTGCAGGTGAAAATGGAGATTTTGGCTGAACTGGTCAATTTTGAGATTGTAATATTTTGCCTCTATATTTACTGTAGTTTCATAAAATAAAAAATAAAAAAAAGTTAATTTACAGGCTTTTACATCAGCTGCGTCAAGTGCACCAGCACAAAACTAACTAAAATAAACTTTTCAAATGGCAATATTGTTTCTGATAAACAGTCGATAAAGATATTGAATTGAATATTCACAGTAAATTGATAAGTCACTGTGATATATCTGTAGGGCTGGTATTGGTGTCTACTCAGTTCAGAGTTTTAATCACTTGAGACTCGACTTGACTTGGGTTCTGGTGACTTGGGACTTGACTCTGACTTGTACTCTGATGACTTGAAAAGGTTTCTAAAGTCTTGACTTGAGATCTTGTGTTTGTGTAAATGACTTTTGCCGCTTTTCCACCGCATGGTACCGGCTCAACTCGCCTCGACTCGACTCGACTCTACTCGCTTTTGGTAGTACCACTTTGGTTTTCCACTGCAGATAGTACCCCCTCAATGTGCCCCACCCCCCAAACCGGTCGTCATAGCGACGCCGCGACGCCGCATGAAACGCGACACACAGCTACTATGGAGGATATGGAAGCGATGGTGTTCTTGATTCTCGGTGTGTGGCTGTCAGTCACAGCAAGGAGACAGATTTTTATTTCAGAAGAGGCTGAAGGCAGCGAGACAGCAGAAGCTCTCTGGCTGCTCAAGGCGACTCAAGAGGGTAAGCTAACCGCTAACCTGGTAGCTAACGTTAGCATATACGTCCCGTGTCGTTATGACGATTCTCTGACCAATCAGTGGTCTGCAGTGTTTTCACGTCACCTTTTGGTATCGCCCTAGCTCGCCTCAGCTCGCTTGGAACCTCGACGGAGGTGCTACGAAAAAAAGTACCAGGTACTACATTATATGGTACCTGGTACCTGGTACTTGGCCAGTGGAAAACCAAAAAAGGCGAGTAGAGTCGAGTCGAGCCGGTACCATGCAGTGGAAAAGCGCCATTAGACTGAAAGTGATGAGATTTGTTCCAGCAGACGACTGAATTTAAATTCTGTTTTCTGAATTTGTATGGAATGATTGAATTTATTGAAGTTGAAACTGATTATAGAAATCAAACTCATGATGCTCTTACCAAGTTTTTATCATATTAAAACCATATTGCATTGAAAAGTCCTAGATATTTAGTTTTCTTTAAGATATTAAATTGATACTGGACTCTTGATTTGTTCTGACTTGACTTGCTGTTCTACATTTAGACTTGAGACTTGACATTAATGACATGGACTTGACTTGGTAATCTACATTTAGACTTGAGACTGCTTTGGGACTTGGACAAACTTGACTTGGTCACACCTCTGACAGACGATACAAATCAGTCTAGAGATATAGTTCATTTCCAAGATGTAAAATATATTGAATCTGCTTCTTCTTCTCTTTTCGTCAGATCAGCTGATTTTTCAAACAGCACAGATCCAAGCCGCTCACACACACTCAGCTTCCAGCAGGAGAGAAAACCGCAGGTCACTTTCATGTCCTCTGTCCTCTTTTCTCTTTTCTCTCTTTTCTCTTGTCTTTTCTTCTCTGTCAGTTTTTTTGTTTTGGTTTGAAACTTGAAGGCCGGGAGCAGATTCCAGATTCCTCACTTCGTCTGGTTTCTCTTTCTTCTTTTCTTTTGTCACCGATCTGCTTTCTTCTAATGATCAAGGTTGGAAAACACACACACACACACACACAGATATAAATGTACACACACACATTTGTTTACAGATATAAACACATGCAGACACACACACACACACACAAACAGTCACATACACACATACAGATACACAAACACACTCGCATGCAGATGTACATGGACACAAACACAGAATACACACTCACACAAAGATACACACACAGTACACACACAGACACAAAAACACACACAGATGTGGACATGTACCGACAAAAGAAACCACACACACACACACACACACACACACACACAGAACACAGAACACACACACACAGAACACAGAACACACACACAGTCACACAGATATAAATGTACACACACACATTTGTATACAGACATAAACACATGCAGACACACACACACAAACACACACACACACAAACACACACACACACACACACACTCACACAGAACACAGAACACACACATTCACACAGATATAAATGTACACACACACATTTGTATACAGACATAAACACATGCAGACACACACACAAGCACACACACACACACACACACACACAGATATAAATGTACACACACATTTGTATACAGACATAAACACATGCAGACACACACACACAAACACACACACACACACACACATACACACACACACACACACACTTCAGTCTGTTTTCTATCTGGTGGATCTTTGTCCTTCGTCTTCCTCCTCTTCTTCCTTCCTGTCATTTCTTCTTCTTCTTCTTCTCTCCGCTGGCAGGTGATAATTACACCCCCCCCCCCCCCCCCCCCCCCCCCCCCCAATGTGATAATTAGCCTTCAGTCCTGCTGCTGCTTTCTTCTCTCTGTTCTCATTTTATTCTTCTTGATCCAAACTTTGGATTTGCAAATTAGCAAATAAGTCCTGTCATGGCCGCCCACCAGGGGCTTCTGGGTAACGGAGTTCAAAGACACAGGGGGGTGAACGTTTCCCACACAAAGTCAGTGTCTCACATGCCTTTATTGGCTCTTAATTGATTAGTATAACTACAAATTCTTAGTTTTTCTAGATATTGATGATTATCTGATATTGTGTCGTTCATGTTTTCAATGCAAATAATTTATCGTCTCAGTGGTTTGAATAGAAACTGCTGCTTAGTGCTTTTTTAAATTTGACATTTTCATTTTGGCTCTGGCAGAATATAATTGTTTCAATAAAGCGATCAAACTGAATATTGACAGAAAACTGACGGTCTAGTTCAGTTTGGTCTTTTCTAATTTAGTTTGTTTCATTTAGTTTTACTTAGTTTGATCTAATCTAGTTCAGTTTAGTCTCTCCTAGTCTACTTTAGTCTAGTTATGTGCAAAACATGCTATATAAATAAACTTGCCTTGTCTTATTCTTTATTATTCCAATTAAATTGTTTTAAATTTTATATTATTATAAAACCCATTGTTTTGATCTTCTTCCTGTTTCTGTGTGTGTTTGTAACTTGCTGCTGAAATTTAAAACACTTTGAGCCGCAAATCTGCATGAAAGGTACTGTATAAATAAAGTTCATTCATTCATTCATTCAGTCATAAATTCATTCATTCATTCATTCATTCATTCATTCATTCATTCATTCAGTGATTCATTCATTCAGTCATAAATTCATTCAGTCATTCATTCAGTCATTCAGTCATTCATTTATTCATTCATTTATTCATTCAGTCATTCATTCATTCAGTCATTCAATCATTCAGTCAGTCATACTTTCATTCAGTCATTCATTCATTCAGTCATTCAGTCATTCATTCAGTCATTCAGTCATTCATTTATTCATTCATTTATTCATTCATTCATTCAGTCAGTCATACTTTCATTCAGTCATTCAGTCATTCATTCAGTCATTCATTCATTCATTCAGTCATACATGCATTCATTCAGTCATTCAGTCATTCATTCATTCAGTCATACATGCATTCAGTCATTCATTCAGTCATTCATTCAGTCATTCAGTCATTCATTCAGTCATTCATTCATTCAGTCATACATGCATTCAGTCATTCATTCAGTCATTCATTCATTCATTCATTCATTCATTCATTCATCCATTCATTCATCCAGTATTGATCATGTTCCCTCAGTGTGTTTCTGTCTTGTCACACTGATGAAGAGTCTGAATCGACCTGACAGAGACAGGCAGGTCGTCAGAGAGGGTTCATCATTAATTATGCGCATATTCATCATGTTATATATGCTAATGAGGAGCAGGCCGCCCACTCAGCAGGAGGTCACACGCTCGTTACACTAACGGGCCTTCCCACAATCCTCCTGGGATTCCATCTGCCCGTTAAACACACTTCAAAGTTGGCCAGGGTCTTTAGGAGAGAGAAAGAGAGAGAGACTGTGTGTGTGTGTGTGTGTGTGTGTGTGTGTGTGTGTGTGTGTGTGTGTGTGTGTGTGTGTGTGTGTTCCCAAAGCCCATAGAAAGTAAACACAAAGTTCAGCAGATAATCAATCTCTCTCTCTCTCTCTCTCTCTCTCTCTCTCTCTCTCTCTCTCTCTCTCTCTCTCTCTCTCTTTCTCTCTCTTAGTTAAGATTCATTTTGCCTATAGTTTAGTCTATTCCAGTTCAGTTTAGGTTTAATCTAGTTATTCTATTCTATTCCATTTTATTACAGTTCCGTTTATTCTAGTCTAGTCTAGCCTACTTAACTTTAGTCTAGTTTACTTCAGTTTATTCTAGTCTAGACTATTTTAGTTTGATCTAGTCTACTTTTGTCTAGTATAGTTCAGTTTAGTCTAGTATAGTTCAGTTTAGTCTAGTCTATTTCAGTTTAATCTAGTCTACTTGATTCTAGTTTAGTTCAGTTTATTTTAGTGTAGTCTA